>NC_133473.1:6376957-6421311 GCF_025370935.1 Choristoneura fumiferana
TATAATACCTACTTAACTTAATGCAGCTTTCGCCTTAGTAGGATCATCGTAAAGTCACCTCGTTTATTTTACCCTAGAAGCTTTGAACTACACACTACACTACACTTTTATCGAAAGAAGTATTGCACACAATCAGGGTAGAACTTCACTTTAGTTAAGTTCGTTTAACCCTACTATTATAGTTACACTAGCTTTTGCCCGCAGCTTTGCCCGCGTGGCACTTATTTGCTTGTTGTTGTTTCAGTTTGTATTTTTGTTGGCAAAACGATCTCTAACCTATATTTTATTGAAATAGTTACCTTTTTATTGAGAATAATTAATAAATAATATAGGTACATTATTTATTGATGATGAAAAATAACCTTAGTTTCTCCAACAGTCAATTTTATTACCTTCTTTGGGGGGGGGAGGTGTTGTTTCTGTCCCATATATGTTTTTTAACAGGGTACGTGAGCCATAAGTAAACCCTAAAATAAATAAATATGCCAGAAATCACGTCGATTCGTCGCTCCGTTTTGACGTGAAAGACGGACAAACATAATTTTAAACACACACACTTTCGCAGATGCAGCTTTCACCTTAGTACGATCATTGTAAAGACACCTCGTTAACGCGTCGCTGTAGGTTCCAACCTTATTAATTTTTCACACAGTCAAGTCTGAATGATTTATTTACTAAAAATGGTTCTTAAACAGAGCGACGTGGTAATGTATCGATTTTATCACGATTACACTTTAGGCGCAAATGTTCCCGTTAAAATACCTTCGCTCCCGTGAATGTTCTCGTTGATGCATTGTTAATGCGGATAGAGTGCAGAGTTCTGCTGGGAATTGGCTGAACAGCCCGTCGCATGTACGCCTTTATGCGCAGTAAATAAAGAATATCGATGCTATAGGTTCCATAAGTAGGAAACAGAGTCCTTTATTAAGTTAAGTAGTAAAGCTGCCGTGCTCGAGCTAGAAGCGGCTATGATAAAATCAAATTTTCATATGGAGTCCAAAAACGTGGTATTTTTTTTAAATAGATGCTTAAATAGTGTCTATAAATTTTAAGTTTAGATTTTGAAGAAAAATATCGTTCGATCGAATCGACTTAAAAAAATTACCGCGTTTTTCGACTCTATCTCAACGCTTGATTTTGTTACTTAGCCGCCTTTTAGCTTGAGAATGAGTCGATAGCTAAAGAAATTATAACAGGCTTGTGGTTTACATGTAATTTATTTCACCTGGATATAATTCAAGAGTCAAAGAATTCATCATTTACTTCGGAAAGGATAAAACATTTTGATCAATCAAAGAATACTAATTTACAATAAAAGTAGAAACAAAATTATCCCACTGTCTCATTGATACTTAACTTAATTTAATGTAGTAATCCCACTATCTCACTAATATAATAAATGCGAAAGTTTGTAAGTCTAGCTGTTTGTTTGTTACTTCATTACGTCTAAACTGCTGAACCGATTTAGGTGAAATTCGGTATACAGATAGTTTGAATCCCGGGGAAGGACATAGGATAGTTTTTATTTCGGAAAATTTCATAGTTCCAACGGGATTGTGAAAACCGAATTCTACGCGGACAGAATCGCGGGTAACATGCTAGTAATCAATGTTTGACTCGGGTTTAAAATGAATAATGTACATTACCTGCATATTTAGCTCGTTTCAGCTAGGCAGGTGGTAGGACCTTGTGCAAGGTTCGCCCGGATTGCTACCACCATCTTGCTCGTTAATCCTGCCGTGAAGCAGCAGTGCTTGCATTGTTGTGTTTCGGTGTGGAGAGTAAGACAGCCGGTGAAATTACTGGCGCTTGAGGTATACATCCCATCTTAGGCCTCTAGGTTGGCAACGCGTCTGCAATAACCCCTGGTGTTGCAGATGTTTATGGGTAGTGGTGATCTCTTACCATTAGGCCCCACTCGTTTGCCATCCAGTCGAAAAAAAAAAACAAGTTAAGTAAATCGAAGTCGAAGATATCTTTACACTTTAGTACCTTATCGCTGTCACCTCATGTTTAAACTTTTGTATAAAATTTGTATGAAGGCAGTGACAAGGCATATGAAAGTGTAAAGATATATTTAATCTCGACTGGACCATCGACCGTACTAGATGCATCCTCGCCATTTGGACTGCTAACAGGTATAATACACAGCCCAAGGTGATTCCACTAATAGCCTTAACTAGACCACAAAAGATCGTTTCTTGCATGTATACAGAATAAATCTGAAGATATGATTGGGATCAACCCTACACAACTCAGTATATGTAATCATAGTTTACTTACCACCCTACTTACTTGAAACATTGGCCGTCGATCTGATCTGATCGATGTTAGTACTAACATGGTAACTAAATTTAAGTGCCTATTAAACTTTTCTATCCAGAGATAAACCCATAAATAAAACAGCATATATTCTTAATAATCACAAGCAAACAAAATACACAATTTAAAAATATCGTAACTAGAGATTTAACAGTGGCAATATGCCATTGCAGTTGAAGAGTAAATACAACATCGTATCTAGGCTTACGAACAATTTTTTACCCAAAATCCGCTCCAAGTCTCACCATCGGCCTCTGGCCGATGGCGTAATTAAATCGTTACTCTTCACAAAATGTTACTACATCTTGTGGAGAGTTTAGATTTTACTGAATCAAGGTTTACGAGTAAGTAGTAACTTTGGCGTATCAATGCTAGAAAGCTGTAATTTTGCACGGATATATATGTAAACTATGCCGACAAAATGGTACAATAAAAAATTTAAAAAATAGTAGATTGTACAACAAGAACATAAAATGAGCCATTTTACCCAAGACGTTCATATATATAGCCACCCGAGCCGGTACGGCGAGGGTGGATAGACGTCGAGGGGAAAATAGGTTTAATGCTCGAGTTTTACACTCTGCTTTTCACTTAGATTGCGAGGAAATGAAATAGCAACAGTGGAAACAATTGTTCACTTTCTATGTAACTTTCATTTTTCATGTATTATTGTATTTTTTGTTTTATTGATTTATTTGATGAATTTTTAGTTTTATATGAACTAAAAATTATTAAAAAAATATGTAGAAACTTTTTTGATTCGTGGCTGTTGACACCTGATTACCTTGGTCTTAGACGAAGATTTTACTTTATGCACTCGAGCATAAAAAGCCATTTTATGTCACCTACATCCAGCATAAACACGAACTTTACGAGCGTGACAAGTGAAAAATTTTTTTAGGGTATCTCCCATAGACGTAAAGTGAGGGTGATTTTTTTTTCTCATCTAACCCTATAGTGATATTATTATATGTTATATTAAAACCATTAGGGGTTTGCTAAGACAATTTTTCGATTCAATTATCTGTTTGCGAAATATTCGACTTTAAAGTTCAAATTTTCATTCAAATCGAGCGTCCCCCCCTCTAAAATCTAAACCGGTGGGTGGAAAAATTTGAAATGAAAATGAAATGAAAAGTTTTTATTGATGCACAGTGCACAGTGTAACATAAATACAGTGTCAGGGGGCCCCAAATCCCAATTCAGGATGGTAGTAAGTATATCAAACTTTCAAGGAAAACTAATAACGGCTAAGTTTGCTTGAGAATTATTAGTAGTTTAAGAGTAAATAGCAGTATAAAATATACCTACGAGTTGGAAGATTCCGTATAAAATACGAAATCCTTAGAAAAATATTACTTAATTTTTTCGTAATGGCTACGGAACCCTATTTCGTGGTCACTTATAATTTAATTCAATGTATTTTTATTTACGTGAAGGTAAGTGGTTTATTTATTTTTTTCTTTATATATTTGTGCATCGTTCCGTGAGTCACAGATGGTTCTGGCGGAAAATCAGCGCTGCTGGCGTTTAACGCATCAGCATAATGCTGAGTCAGCGACCGTTTCGATTTTGCGGGTACAAAATTGTGTATTAAGTATATTACTATTTTCTGTGTTTTCAAGTTTTTTTTTTGGTTTATTTGTGCGTAATTGTGTAAATTTTATTGTATTTGTGTGTCTTCCGTATTAGTGAATAAGTGTCTTCTTTCTTTCTTTCTTACTCATAAACGAACACGTAAGCATGGTTACTACAATATTACCTTACTCATGCCATTGCTGTTATAATTTCATGCATTCATTAATTTACGAGGATATTATTAACATTACCAATCATGTTTAGCCTTCAAGAAATCTAAGTTGCTTTATTTTTAGTTCTAAAATGTAAAAATATCAGGTTAGTTTTAATTACAACGACTCTTTAATTCATGATATTACTTAATAGGTAGTACAGTATAAGAACAAGAAAATATTGCTTAGGAATTGGGATTTTATCTTAATTCTTCATAATTATGGGTTATTCATGGATTCATACTCAGTCAACTAGTCTGTCTGGCTCTAAAGGAATGACTCATGATTATTGTAGGAGAATTGTAGGTATGTGTACTTTATAATGATACGGGAAAATCCCTTACTTCATATGTCTTTTTTTTTATTCGACTGGTCGGCAAACGAGCAAGTGGGTCTCCTGATGGTAAGAGATCACCACCGCCCATAAACATCTGCAATACCCTAGGTACTCCAGATGCGTTGCCAACCTAGAGGCCTAAGATGGGATACCTCAAGTGCCAATAATTTCATCGGCTGTCTTACTGTCCACGCCGAAACACAAGAGTGCAAGCACTGCTGCTTCACGGCAGGATTAGCGAACAAGATGGTGGTAGCAATCCGGGTGGACCTTGCAACCAAATACTTAACAATAACGTAACAACGTAACGTAAGATATATCCACGACTGACTTGTAAAATGGATATAGAAATGTATGTCGTACCTATTATTTGAAAAATTAGTTTATTGAAAGAAGGGAGACATACCAACTTGAAAACTCCCTCTTATTTTTCCGCCGCCTTAAGCCACATGGCAGGGTGCAAAGATGCATAAAAAGAAGTTTAGAACAACTTGACTCACTCGTACGCTCGCGCCACTAGTAAGAGTCTATATAGAGTCTCTGATCTAGCATAAATCTGCCCACAATTACTTATGGTTGCATAAAGACCTTGTCATTTATGTTCATACCAAGTCACGACACCCATTGTGAAAGTAAGTACTCGCAGGTTCTCAAGTAAGGTAGGTACTTGGTTAAGCAGAAAATGTCTCTAGATACCCTTGATTAAACTAAAAGGTCGGTGCTAGCGAAGTTTTAACTACGAAGTAATGGCACATTAAGCCAAAGTTTGATGTGTCAATCTCGGTAACCTGATTGGCATAGAGTTGACTTGAAAGAACAATGAGGTCATCTAAAATTAAAACTAGTAGGCATTAGATGAAGAATCTTTCACTAGTGTCCACAACTCAAGATTTTGTGTTATTGTAAGAATATAAATATGCTGAGGGACTACTAAACTGTATCTAAGTAATTGTTATCGCAACCATTGCAACCAAGTTTGTTTATAACGTTGGGACTTTAAGAAGAAATAAATTATGATTCATTGTGAATTCTAGTGTAAAATATTTACCTTCTATATAAATAATAAATTATTAGTCATTGTGAATTCTCGTGTACAATATTTGTATTCTGTGACTGTAAATTAACACACTTTTTTCCGCTTGTTTCCTTAATCTCACATATTTGAAGACACGCATTTATTGTAAGAGATTTAAGGTCTATTTCATCTCACATTGATGTGAAGCGCTCTCTGTTTGTTTTGTACGAATAAACAGAGATGGCATCACAATTATCTGTCACATATAGTTTATCAATGAGTTATGAAACCAGCCCTAAATCTGTTTTTAAAACTTCTGGTACAGTCGGTTTCCTAACATACCTAAGCATCTATTTTATTATGCAATAAGTATAAAAAAGTGGATATTTAATTATTTTATTTTGATCAGGATTCTTCAGAGATTATGGACTATTATTGTTGTAGTTATTGTGAAAAACAAGCTAATAAAATGCCGGATGGTAGGATGGCAGTAAAGAGACTCTTATCTCAGATCTTGGAACAATTACTTCTAATTATCTTCATCTTAGTCGTCAAGCGATAAAATATGCTGAAAGGATATAGTTAATCTTGCTAAAATAATTGCATTATTTCAAGTTTCCTGTTTTCGAAATTCCGTCGATTAATCATACGCAGAATTTTGTTCCCTACATTCCTGTAATAGACATTTTTGTAGTTATGTCTTTACGCGCAAACAAATAACTTTTTCAATGGGTCCTCCTTTATAATAGGACCTTAACCACCAGACTGATGTTGAGGAGCATTGTGTCCTAGTTTTTACTTTCAGTCATTTTACATCAATCATCTTAAATAGTTCTTCCACTAATTAATAGTGTTCTTATGCAATTTAATTTTTGAAATAAGTCACTTATTATCATGCTTATGCTCATTTTATGCTAGGTAGTTTTTGAATCTTTGTTCTATTGATCTTCCCCTAACCTGTATCAATCTAGAACAAAACCCTCAAGAATGAAAGCACCTACCTAATAGCGTCAGTAATTAACTTTAACTTTACACTCAAACCTATAGGAAAATGTTTGTTTATAAACGGAATTTACGAGGCTTATACACGGTTTAGGGTTTAGTAAACAATAAACAATTTACGTTTAGGTAATTAATTCTATGGCACGCCTCTGAAGTGAAATGAAGAGAAGTTTGTGCAGTCTCAGGAGTATACTTAAAACGAGGTTTAAAACTTTATTTGTCATTGCTTAGCTTATTTCAAAAATAGGGTTGGAGAAATAGAAGACAAGGGACAAGAATGACGTATATCGGGTGATTAAAATTTTTATGTCGGCATTTGTGTTTTCTACATAATTAATACGAAGAGAACTTTTCTAAATTTTTTAATTCTTACGATATTAGTCACGAAAATATTTCATGTAATTAGATATCAAATTCTAGCATGAAAATGTTATTTCATCGGCGTTTTACTTGTTTTAGTCTTGGTAAAACCCCAAGACAATCAATTAAAACTTATACCACATTGTAAGCTGAAACTTTGGTCATAGTTGATAAATTCTAATTAGGTACCTATTTCTATTCAAAAACACCATCTTTCTTTCGCTCCCGTTGATTAAACATTTGCGAACTTTTGAACAACACTTTTCTGCTGTTATCTGAAAATGTCCTTATGACGATGTCTTTATATCTAGCTAGAAAATATTTTGAATAAGACAATTAATAACACTGATACAATAGGTGTTTAATTTAAATATCCTGATATTTTTAGAAACCAATTTATTTAGGTAGGTATTCTTTTCCATTTCTTTGCAAATCAACAAAGAAATAAATTTAACATTTGCGTAGTCCATGTTTTTTTTTTATTAATAAGTAGATTCCATAACTCGTACAAAACTTACCTCGTAACACTTTTTCTAAAAGTCCGTAAATTTTTAAACAGTAAAAACACTGTTTACACTTCGTCAACAACCACTATTACATCATGTTCACTCGCACTAAAGTCGCATAAAAGTTTTATAATAGCCCAATTATTGGGCAACGTGTAGTGCCCATATTTGTAAACATAGGCAGTAAACAGCGTGTTCGGAGCGTTAGAGGCCGTCTCGGCAGCAGTGCACATTCGACGACTCGCGAATGAATACTGCCGGCCGGGGGTTCACTCGCGATCTTTTAGGAGAGCGCAGCAATAGGAACTGAAAACGGGTATGTATTATAATACCGAAAAACGAAAAACCGAATTTCACAAGACCTAAGGATGGAAGGCCGAATATTAAAACGTCGAATAGATGTATGGCCGAAAGTTTGAAAACCCGAAATTACATTTGACCGGAAGCCTAAAACAGACAAAGGCCGCAAAATCTTAATGCCGAACAGTCATAATCACTGCAAATAAAATAATCGACACTCAATTTAACCATCGTTACACCAAGGTCGGCTGTATCTATTTTTAAATGACAACATTCCGACTTTTTCAAGCGGGGGTGGATTGACATTTATCATTTTCTGTGCTGTTACAAAAAAATACCTAACATCGAAGCCCAAGACGGGAGCTACGTTGCGCTTCGCTCCCGCCTTAGCCTTCTGAACCTAAACTATCCAGAAGGCTAAGGCGATGGCTTCGATGTTCAGAAAATGATTATTATGGTACTGTGAATGCCAGTTACTTCGGGATTTTGTACTGTCGGTCATTTGAAAGTAGATATTTCGAGCTTCGGTGTATCGGATATCGGTATTTTGTACATTCGGTATTCTGAATTTCGATGTGTTAAGCGTTCAACTGTAGGTATTATGATTTTTCGATATTTATAATACATACCCCTGAAAACAGACTTGAAAACATTTTACAGGAATGGTTGTTGCTTGCTCTATATCTATTACTTTTATAATGTGAGGTGAACCAAGATACTACATCTACAACAATCATCTTTATCATCGCTGCCTATATACTTCCACAGCTGGGCACAGGCCTCCTCTCAGAATTAAAGGGCGGCCGTAGTTCCCAACGCGTGCCCAGTGCGGATTAGGAATTTGACGCATACCATTGAATTACTTCGCAGTTGTGTCCAACAATAGCCAATTTTAAATCTCCGATTAAGGTATCTATCTAAGAGAAATCACATTTTAAACAGAAAATGTACTGGAAACTTCTTTGTTGAAATGAGTGGTTTGGGCGTTTTCGTGTACAGATGTCCCTTTTCTTTCAATTTTGGAAAAATATTGCTTTTCCTATTCAGAATCAAGAGCACAATCGATTCTGATAGTTTAAAAAATATCCCCATTTTGCATACAAAGTCTTATGAGTCAGTTTTATTACGCCCATACTGAGTGTATGAAATAAACGTAACAAAACTGTCATTTTTTCTGACATTTTTATAAACTATCGGAATCGATTGTGCTCTTGATTCTTAAAAGCCATATTTTTTGCAAAATTGAAAAAAAAGAAAGGGACACAAAAACGCCCGTTTACGAAATGAAACTTTGGAATTCATCGATGGCTAATTGAGGCTACATACAGTTCTAGTTTCAGCTACATAATTCTACTTCGTAGATTTATCTCGATGGTCAACAAATGAATGTATTTGCTAAATAACTCTACCTTAGGGCGGTTTCAGACTAGCGTTTTTTTCTGCTCGTATACGTTTTTGCAATACGCGCTTACACGCGCGCTAGATTAAACCGAACGCGCATGTACGCACTCATTCATGCGTGTTTACTCGTTTTGGGTGTAATGGATGTCTCGCTCGCGCGTCAACGCTCGAAGAAAACAAAACCGCAGCGCGCGTACACACGCTTTCAAAAACGAGCTTAAACGCGTGTATAAAACGCTAGTTTGAAGCCGCACTTACTCCCGTTCCTGTTCAAAACTCAAATATACCCTTTCTTAATTTACAAATGCACTGTTAAATAAAAAAAAATTAGAAACATGGCCTCGTTCTTGTAAATGGAGGTCTTTACCAGTTAAAATGAAGAGACTTTTAAGTAGATACACGAAAAGAACAAAATTGCGCCGTTCCTAATGGACAACAACGTTCCTTGGGAGCGAATAAATTATGGTAATAGTATTATTCTTTGTCTATACTTGGTTACTTAAACCTGTTAAATAAACAACAGTATAGCAGTTTGTTTGTGTTGAGCTCCAACAATTTACACTGCTGGTGGTCACTTCCTCTCATTTACTTAATAGTCACCTTACATCCACATACTAAGGTGTTAAGTTTCAAATGTTAAAATAAATGGAGTATAAGATAGACTAATAAATAGACTAAGATCAAGCCTAACCTAAGTTAGAACCGTAATGGTTCGGCTTACCATCATCTCCTACGCACAAAATACCTATTTGGCCAATGGTTTAGAAGAAAAAGAAAACCATTTTTTATTTGAACTAACTCAGCGTACAGTAAATAAAAGCATTAAAAATAAATAGAACATAATATTAAACCTTAAAAAGAAAAAATACATTTCTATTATCAAAAAGCACAAATAAGGACCGCATTCAGCATCATGCTGCAGCAAGCTGCAGCGCTGGTTTTTTGTCTGACCTCTTTTTGACTTTGACTTTGAAATTCTGCCGTAACAGTCGTGACGTCGGAGGCAACTTCAATTTTAATAGCAACAAATTAAAACCGGCCAGTGTGTCCCGACGAAACGGCTACGGGGCAGTGACAGTTTTCCTTTTAAATTAATTTTTCCTGGTGGGACCTTTAACAGGAGCCAATAATCCATACTAATATTATAAATGCGAAAGTGTGTTTGTGTGTTTGTCCGTCTTTCACGTCGTAACGGAGCGACGGATCGACTTGATTTTTGGCATAGAGATAGTTTATGCGGGCCCGAGAGTGACATAGGTTACTTTTTATCCCGGAAAAATTCACAGTTCCCGAGGGAACAGCGCACGATAACCGAATACCTTCCACGCGGGCGGAGCCGCGGGCAAAAGCTAGTTTAAACATAAATAGTACTCGTTAAACTGAACAACATTAGTACAGCGACTTTAAAAATTTGTTAGTTCTTTGATTTTTATTCTAATTTAAAGCTTAAATAATATTATGCAAACGGACCCTTAAATCGAAAAAATATGCTCTTATCAAACCTACAGTGTTTTTAAAGACCTATTCAATTTCCCACACACTGGATTTAGACAACAACGTATGGACGGACTGACATTTTAAAACTACTAAGGTTTCCTACACTTGTATTAAGTACTACGTGGAACTCTACAAAAACCATCCAAGTGCGAGTCGGACTCGCGCACGAAGGATTCCGTACCATTATCTGTATAACATTAGACATTATCAAAAAAAACCGGTCAAGAGCGTGTCGGACACGCCCAGTAGCCATTACGAAAAAAGTAAAGTAACACAATTAAAACACTTACTATAGTCGTAAAATCTATTACCAGAAAAAGAGCGTATCTTCATAGCACTTACGTCCTTTTGTTGAGAAGCGCAGTTTTTCGGCAATAACTCAAAAACGGTATATTCGATCATGTTGAAACCAATTTTCGTTGAAAGTATTTATTAAGCGTTACCATATTTTTGCATATTTTTTGGACAAACGGTTTACAAGATAGAGGGGGGACACAATTTTTGCTACTTGGGAGCGATTATTTCCGGAAATCTTCACTTAATCAAAAAAGTTTTTGAGAAACCTTACTATCATTTCAAAAGAGCTGTCGAACTATATGCCACACAATGATGCGAGTTAAAAAATATATTTTTTTTTTTCAATTTCTGTTACGGGCACCCCTATAAATATTTATTTTTTAATTTAACTACAAAACTAAATAGCGGCTTTGACAAGGCATCTGTACTCCAAATTTCATTGATATACATTTTGTAGTTTTTGAGTAAAACGCCTGTGACATACGGACGGACAGACAGACAGACAGACGGACTTGAAGGGTTCCGTTTTTGCCATTTTGGCTCCGGAACCCTAAAAACGGCAAAATAATCACGTTTTTTGTATGGGAGCCCCCCTTAAATGTTTATTTTATTCTGTTTTTAGTATTTGTTGTTATACCGGCCACATACACATAATCTTTTAAAATTTCAAGTGTCTAACTATTTCGACTCAAGAGATAGAGCTCTGTGACAGACAGACGGACAGACAGACAGACAGACAACGGAGTCTCAGTAATAGGGTTCCATTGGCACCCTTTGGGTACGGAACCCTAAAAAAGTAACAACCTGCCTCTGACTTTTTCGTAATGATAAGTAACAATAAAATAATATTCAGAAAAAGTCCACTTTCCAAATTGACCCCTTTTGATTGATCCCCTAAGACTTCTGTTACAAACACGTTCATTCTGGCGTCAGTTCAATTTCTGTCATTCACATCGGATTAACGCATATTGTTAAAACCATCCGGTTACGTGGTAATTCTGTCGTCATTCAGACCAGAATGATGGACTAAACTGGTGCCAGAATGAGCGGGTAACCTTATGATTATTTTTTCGATATAAAGTTCCAAAGTACTGACTTTACACCCCGCCCGTTGAGTATTTATAAACTGGTTTTACACACGTTTTTGACATTCATATTGAAATTAGAACACGTTACGTGGAACATCTAATTACTTCATTAGCAAAATACTCAAATACCTGTTTACGAGGTTATCAACCATGACTAACCAGTTAATCCTCATAAAGAATAATTAAGATAACTTCGCATGTCGGTGCAAGTGAAATATTAACAATTTCAATAAATTGAGCTGACGCTTTTTGTAGACTAGTGACGATGCGTGACAATAGGTACATATGATTATAATTTTTTTTCTCATTCATTTACACGCTTCAATGAAGGAAAGTAAGAGCTGCAGAGCGCTAATCAAAATGTACCATTTTGCGCCATCGGTCTACTAATTACTATTGGTTACACTGTGATGCTCTCTCTTTTTATTATATTCGAATAAAAAAGGTGAGATGGTTCCATGCGTATCTAACGTATAAAATACAACGTGTCTCTACCGTCTGGACAAAGATGAATAGAACGTGTTGATTAGTGTTTATTTCTAACTTATATGTACAAAGCCTTATAAATACCAAACACCACAGTATCAATGGAGAAATAAGTGATTTAAGATTTAATACTTCGGATCGGAACAGCCTGTATGAAGATACTAAATATAATAATAAAATGATTTTTTCATATTCA
This sequence comes from Choristoneura fumiferana, assembly GCF_025370935.1. Classification (NCBI taxonomy): domain Eukaryota; kingdom Metazoa; phylum Arthropoda; class Insecta; order Lepidoptera; family Tortricidae; genus Choristoneura; species Choristoneura fumiferana. Next base: position 6,389,555 of record NC_133473.1, read on the forward strand.
TATAGATTCGCGCTGTTATCGTTCATCCACCATTACCTTTAATATATCGTTTTCTAGATTTTTTTACCAAAACCCAAAACTAACCAAACCTACTATAGACACTGGCAAAATTGTCCACCAATGGACAGAGCCATATTTAAAAAAACCAGTAGGTATATTCAACTAATCAAATAATTTACATTAGAACATTCCTGAGAAGGAACTCCACTCAGGTTTCGGTCATTATCCAGAGGCTATAGACGCATTGTATAAATGTTTAGAGAGTGGTAAAACAGGCCCTGCGTATTTTATTAGATCAAAGTCAAGTTCAAATATTTGGAATTCAGTGAGTGGACCCAGCAATGTCCTCAGCATTTAAAAAAAAAACAATTAAAATGCTACTTTGTCTCACGGAGTGAGCAAAATGCGATTTTGCTCACTGATTTTTCATAACAAAACCTGCCTGTTTGAGGTGCTGAGGTGAAAAATATATTATTAATTATGTTAGTGTCAATGTCGCACCTCGCACGCCAATCGTCGACTTTCATTGTTTTCCTGAGGATTAAGATGAGAAAGAAAAAGAAAACCGATTTTTTGTTTCGAGTTCTGAACGTTAGCAAACTAGTTTAAGAAAAATATTGTAAAATTTGTAAGTAGCATAATATTATATCTGAAAAACAATTGTGTGTAACTTTAATAACTAATACTGACAGCTGCATTGAGTTCCTTTCGCAACTTAACTTATAGGGATTGCAATACTAGAATATACAGAATAGGTCAACTTCGTAAGAGCAACACTAAAATGTCGGTAGGCATTATAAGTCATGCAGTCATGAATATTTACTATGGCGTGTTTTCGATTTATAAGCATTCTAATAGTTCGAATGTTGTTTCGACCAACTTTGCTAATAATGACAGTGAATGCGGGAAGAAAATTTTAGTTCTTTCGGTGGAATTGCGCGTGGGTAAGGGTGTTTGTTACCAGACCAATCGATCGATTGTCGATCGACGGCATCGATCGACGTCGATCGAAGTTGATCGACTGGTCTGGTAGGAACAATCGATCGACGTCGACCAATCGGTTCTACCATCGATCGAAGTCAATCGACTGGTCTGGTAGGAACAATCGATCGACGGATACCGGTTGACATCGATTATCGATCGACGGCATCGATCGACGTCGATCGACTGGTCTGGTAGGAACAATCGATCGACGTCGACCAATCGGTTCTACCATCGATCGATGCCATCGATCGATGATCGATCGATTGGTCTGGTAACACCCTAACAGACGATCGAGTACCTAACAAGTTCCTTCTTTCCACCCTCACGTGCCCTCACCATCTCAATAGCGGGCAGTCTAGTTCTACAGTTCATTTCTTGCGGAACTTTTTGCTACGCACGGCCAAACTTAGGAATTGGCTTGTAGCGCCTGTATTTCCGGACCGGTAGAACTTGGTGATCTTCAAATACAAATACAGTTCAAAAATCGAGCTTACACTTTTCTCAAAAGTCCGGCAATGCACCGTAAACCCATTCTAAATCGTGATTAGCTCAAAAATTCTCGGTAATGGGTTCCGACTGTTGAACTTTAAGTTGCTTAACAGAGTTCTACCTAGGCTCTCTTTTTAGAAACAATTATTATTTACTAGCTTTTGCCCGCGACTTCGTCCGCGTGGAAATCGGTTATCGCGCGCTGTTCCCTCGAGAACTGTGCATTTTTCCGGGATAAAAAGTAGCGTACATCACTCTCTGGCCCATAAACTATCTCTATGCCAAAAATCACGTCGATCCGTCGCTCCGTTTCGACGTGAAAGACGGACAAACATTCAAACATACAAACACACACACTTTCGCATTTATAATATTAGTATGAATATTCGCACACGCACTAAACAAGTCAGAAAGTTAGTAGTACATTAAACTCATCCGAAGTCCTTAAATAGTAGTAGTGGCTCTGAATACTCGTGTCACTCTGAGAGGTATTCAAAACAATATGCTAGCCCACCAAAACTAGGTCAAGAGGCAAACGCGGAGACAATGGCTGCCCGACAAGCTGTTGCTTGAAGTTTATAGGTAATAACTTTTTGATAAAAGGAAATTCATTAAGGTTTTCTTCGAACATTGCTGGGAGCTTTCAAGCCTCGGTGTGTCGGAACAAAACGCCGGCAATCCGGATTGGGGGGTGCTAGATGAATAATACCTACTTTCAAAATCAATGAGTACCTTCACGTAAAATCAAATTGACAGAGCTGTTTGACCACAGCGACATTAAAATTCTGGTTGTACTGTAGCCAGTATCCAATATGATGATTGTTATTTCAGTTTATTCAATTAATAACCTAACCATAAAAAGAAACATTTTTAATACAAGCTTTTTTTGCTGACTGTTCTTTTTGTTGACTGTACTTGCATTGTCACCCAATCTACATTAGCATACCAAATTTCAAGTCTATGCTATTAACCGTTCCATTAAGTTGGTCGAGTTTAACTTGCAAGATTTGACTACAGACAGACAGACAGACAACGGGACAGGTGAAACTAAATAAAAGGTAGGTATGTAGGTATTTAGAATCAGTTTAAAACGTTTATATCCCCCCCCCCTTTCTGAAATATAAAGTTTACATAAGCATTTAATATAATTAAAGCATTTTTTAAGTCGCCAGGCGATTTAGCTAAGCATAATACCTCCTGTACCTAATCTACCTTCACTTTCCGGACACCTTAGAAAATGCGATCGACTTCGACTTTATTACGAATCTCTAAATCCCAACTAGTAATTCTTTATTTAGTTACCGAGAATATTTTAACGCCTGATAACGCCATAAGCAAAGCAATAATACCTACTACATTTCGCTATTCATCCAATAATTAATAAGACAAATATTCTACCATCCCAAGGTTACATGCGTACGTACAAATTTAATTAAGTACTTAAACATTTTACTTATTTCCTTATTTCATTCAATTCGAATTCGAAAACATAACTTCGATATTGATTTCATTCCAAAGTAAAAACAAAACGCAAACTTTTGACATTGACATTTATTTTAATGCGAACGAAGTCCCCTTGCAAAGAGATTATAACCACTACGTTTTCCCCCTTGTTGTAAACAAACAATCTGAGGGAATATTATGAAACAATTAATTTTAAACACTGAATAATATTGTTTTTATTGTATTAGAGTAATACATAGTGAACTTATTCACAATGAAAACTGAAGAGGCAACCTCTCGAGACTGTTTGAGCTGTAGAATGGTCGGTGCTGTTGGACTCATCGGTATTGGAGGTTACCTTGCAAATCAAGCTTTTAAAAACAAAACTCTGCCTGGCAGGGTCCTTATTTCCACCTTATCTCTTAGTAAGTACTTATTCTTCAAATAAGAAAGCTCTTTGATAATAATACACCTTTACTTACGAGTTATCTGCTGTGAAAACTTTCACTTGGATGGAAGAGGTGAATATTGCCACCAAAGAATAAGGTTGTACGTTCTACCTTCTCATGAGCTCAAGAGCTCTAATGTTAGGTCTGCTTTAAGACAGAACAGTGCTGTGCTTTGGCTGGTACACCCTGGGCACTAATATTACCTAACCTGGCTACCTGGTACAGTCAAAGACTTCAATCAAATTCATGAGCATGGCACCCTTTCACAGTAAACATCATAGTGACATCATATTAATTCATCATCCCAGCCTATGTCCCACTGCTGGGCACAGGCCTCCTCTCGAAATGAGAGGGCTTGGGCTGTAGTTCCCACGCGGGCCCAGTGCGGATTGGGAACTTCACACACACCATTGAATTGCTTTGCAGGTTTGTGCAGGTTTCCTCAAGATGTTCTCCTTCACTGTAAAGCTTGTGGTAAATTTCAAATGTAATTTCACACATGAATTCTGAAAAACTCTAGAGGTGCAAGCCGGGATTTGAACCCACGATCCTCTGCGTGAGAGGCCATAGGTCAAACCACTCGGCCACCACGGATTCCATATTGTATTAATTATCAATGAAAATCGTAATGACTTCCTTTGAAAAGGTTCCATGGTGGCTCATGATGCATGATGCTTGAGTGTACCTACTAATAAATATATTAACTATAACTATGAAAGTTTGGGAAAATAGATTTGTGGATCTTTCATGCAAAATATACTAAAGGGATTATCTATAAACTTTAGGATGCAGTTAGTTTATAACCTTGATATGTTTACCTTTGGTACTTGTAAATGGCGGGCCGCGGGCCCAATCCGGACCGCCAGCCAATTTTGTGCAGACCTGTAAACAGTAACTTGTATTATTGAGTAAATATTTAATAATTCATATTGATATATCAAAAAATCCTCGTTACTTTTTGTAAATATCATTTGCTTATTTGATAAACTCGAATAGAAACGGACCCTGATGGTATTTTTACTTTAAAAGTGGACCCCTGAAGAAACTTGGTGATCCCTGTTGTATAGTTTCTGTGCGAATTACAACTTTATCGACTTTTCTTTTGTAGGCAATGTTGAGGGATCAATACCTACCATGTAAGCTGCAGCACAGACTTAGATGAATAAAAAGCATACTTTTAATTCCAGGGAATTTAAAAGTTCCTCCTGCAAATTGATGTATGGGACTATTTCTATGATTTCTGTACTGATAAATTTGCAATCAAAAATATTTTTTAATATTTTTATGACTTATAAATAGCATAAATTAGAAAACAGTGATGCGTTTGAGACCCTAGAAAATAATATAGCATGGTTTTTATGCCAGAAAATTATATATTTCACATGGGATAGCAATATACAAATTCATCACTAATGGAATCGCTGGCAACTCTTTTATTATATAAAAAACTGAATTGGCAATCTAAAATTGTTTTTCCTTCTTTGTTACAGCATTTGTAAGCCTGGGGATTGCCAGATATAAGCAGACATTCCCATTTCAGAAAAGGACTGAAAAGGCATAGTATGAACTATTAAAATTACATTGATGTGTACAATAATTGTATGAAAACATTTAGTTAGGCATTAAGTAACTTATTAAAACTATATGTGACAGTAGGAAAATATGAAACTGTATTGTTACAAAAGAAAATAAAAGAAGAGTCAGAAACAATATTTTTGTCTTTTAGTTTTAGCTCACTAGATTTCCCATCAATTATTAAGTATTTAAGTATTATTAAAATTACTTACATAAACATCAGTCAAGCCGTTTCGGAGGAGTTTGGTCACAAATATTTTTAACATTGAGAATTGAATATATTAGATTGTTGCCATTTAATAATAAATCAGTTATTTTGTGTGTTAATTTAGTTACTTGTTGCACTAGTTGTAGTTTAAATAATATTTAATGTTGCCTACAGTAAAATGATTACCTACCTATACAGCCAACCAATTTGATTCCTAGGCTACCATAAAACCTTTTATACCAAAATAATATTTATTTCGTTGTATAAGCATTGATGATGAACAAAAAAAATTGGTTGATAAAGAGGGCTTTATGTATTAGAATAGAGGTTGAGAACCCTATCTTTTAATTATATAGAGCCCTCTGTGCAGTAATAGTTAAACTAAATAGAATACAACCCTTGCTTTTACCATTTGCAGAAAGCTGAACCAACAACATTCAGGTAGAGCTCCGCTGAATTTGTTCAAGTGTCCCATTATCATCATAGATGGCGCTAAAAGTAGTATGTAATGGGCTTTGACATATCGTTTATTATTTGTATACGTATACAAGTTGTTGCATTGGCTTCGCCCCTGTTCATTTTTTATTTTGTTTTACACAAACTTTGTCCTGACAACAACAAACACAAAAAAAATCCTATTTGGTGACATCGTTCGGAAGTTATGTGCTTACATACAATTGGGTGATTAATTTTTATTTATACTTAATAATAAGTTTCACGGGATAGAAATTAGCCACCCAATAATTTATATTATTAGCTAGCTATTCACCTTAAATGATATTGTAACGGATAACTCACGTCTTAAACCGAGTTTAGCTCGACATGTTTCGGGCTATTTCGTAGCCCTTCTTCTCAGGAGCACGCGACTCGGCGGCTGCCGCAACACGCACCAACATGTAAAGCTAAACTCGGTTTAAGACGTGAGTTATCCGTTACAATATCATTTAATATGAGCTATTCACCTGTTAATAACTATTATAATAATGTTTTACAGCCTATACGAGTACTTACTTCTATATTGATTGATGAATCAGTTTTGGAATTGTAAGTAGAAACTAATAACAAGTACTTTTTCAACTTTAGTTGGGAAACTTCAGTGTTACTTGTTGAATAAAAGATTAACTCGCTTTTTGTAGATTTGTTATAGTACTTTCGTGGACACTTTATAGGTAGATAAAAATAATTAAGTAATGAAATATAAGTACCTAGTATATAGTAGTATGTTTATTATGTTCAAGAGTGTTTTATTGTTAACTTTTTTTTTATAACTTACCCGTGAATGACCCCTGTCTCACCTGATGAAAAGTGCAGATGTGCCCAAACTCTTTCGATATGTACATACAAAGGTACCTCATCATCATCATGTCAGCCGAAAGACGTCCACTGGCTGGACATAGGCCTCCCCCAAGGCTCTCCACGCAGACCGGTCCTGTGCTTTCCGCATCCACCGCGATCCCGGGATCTTCAAAAAAAAAAACAGAAATCAAAATGGTTTATTAAAAGCAAAAACAAATTACAAGAAGGGTTTCCGTTGGTTCCACACTAGGCTAAGCCTGTCACGCCACACATCTTAACCAGGTCGTCCCTCCATTTTGTTAGAGGCCTACCGACAGCTCGTCTCCCGGTCCGCGGACGCCATTCGAGAACCTTCTAACCCCGTCGGCCATCAGTCACAAACAAACACGGTAGGTACAAAGGTATAAATATTTGCTAGACACTTCACTGTGAATGAAGCATCAGGCTCTAAATTGCAGGAGCGCAGTCAAAACCTCTTTGTCTATTTTAAGTGACATCTTGACATTAAGTCCTAATATTAAGTACTAGTACCTGGTAGGTCGGTAGTAGTAATTAGTAGTATACTACTATAGTAGTTTACCTGTGGCTTCGCGCGCGTAAATCATTAAATTTATACAGCAGCAGTTGAATTCAAACTCCGGGATTTTACAATATTCCCATGGGAATTACATCGTGGTCTTTATTGATGTAGCATTAAAAAAAACACGCCAAATTTCGTGCCCAGCATAGTAAGCGCTTCTCGAAAGTCCCGATGGAAATCGCCAATGAACTAAACAATAATAAAGTATGTACATAGTCCAAGAGTCCAACACCGCTCTAACCAACAACTAGGAGGTAAACGCTCCGTTATTCGATTACGTTCTCACATGCGACGAGCGAGCGGGAAGCCTAATCAACGATCTATTGACACAATTTTTTACCCTTCGAATGTTTTACTTGGGTAATGGAAGGAACCCACTATAGCGCAAAACGTTTCCATAGAATATTGATAACGTAGGTGGTTGTTTTTTTTTAGTAATTGCTTACCCTGGCCATAGCTGGGCAAAAAGGCGTGATAGGTAGTTTAGTGATTTAACATACTACTCATAAGTCCTCTGAATACAATGGCTCATGAGTTTCCGGACTTCGCAGTTCAGGTGCGGAAGTATATAGGCACATTTGAAATTTGCCATTAGCTTTTGGGTTAAGGAGTATATAGGTACAATAAGAAAACTTGCATGAACCTACCAAGCACCTCGTTGGTGTGTGTGTTGGTGTCAGCATGGATAGAAAACAGCACCTTGTACGAATGTTAGCGCGCATGTGCGTGCCCAGTTATACGAAACATGATAAATACATATTTTTTATCTGTAAATGTGTTGCCAATTCAATTTTCTGTCATTCTCTCGTCCAAGAATTCGCTTACTTTTTCTGGAAATAACTATAGGTTGTCATGTAATGACAGCGAGATTTTGACATTTACTCATTCAATTAATTATACCCCCTTTTGTGCAATAAGGCCGCTTGTAGACGTCCGTTGTTACCGGACAATGGACCGTTTTTTGCAGTGATGTATGGAATGGATTCGTCGCCGGACAAGTGTCCGGTGCATAGGTATACACACATTCATTGTACTCGTAAGCCATACAACACCGCAAGTCCGGCAAAAAAACGGTCCGTTGTCCGGTGAAAACAACGGATGTCGACAAGCGGCCTTATAGGATCGTTCGCGTGTCTGTTTGTCTGTCCATCTGTCACAGCCAATTTGTTCAGAAACTACTGAACCAATTGGGTTGAAAACTATTAAACATTACTTTCAAAATTACTAAATTACTACACTCTACCTCGTGCGGCCCAATGTGCAATAGAATGTAGACAATAAGTTCAAGGGAACTAGGAATATGACAATGCAACAAAGTTAAAATTCTTTTGTTTTTCTATTGTTTGACGGCAGTTTGACTTTATTCTCAAAACAATTAGATTCTAATTGCTTTCTCAATTTTTTTCAAAATATTTATATGGTGGGCTTCAGGAGGCCATAAGTCGATACCGTAAACTCAAGTTTCTATAGTCCCAACGTTCATCAATAGTCCAAACGGACGTTAACATTTCGAACAATTACGTAACTGCTAACGTCATCTAGGAGGTTCATCGTGCATGTATAGGATTAGGCTGCGATGAACCTCCTAGATGACGTTAGCAGTTCCGTAATTGATCGAAATGTTAAAAAGCTCGTTTGGACTATTGATGAACGCTGGGACTATAGAAACCTGAGTTTACGGTAAGTGATAACATAGAGATAAACGTTTGCAGGGAATAAAAAAACCGGCCAAGAGCGTGTCGGACACGCCCAAAATAGGGTTCCGTTTTTTGTATATATATTTTAATTCGCAATCTGTCCCTTCGGGACATTCAGCAGAAGTTCAAGTGCGTGTATATTGTCCTGGTCGGTGCGCGTCGAGTGACAGGCCCGTATCTATGCATACCAATTAGCGATCATTTCAGTAGGTCTTGGGTGGATCTCCTCTTCAGCCGACTAAATGTTGGTGTGTTTCCTCATCAGGTTATTAGCCAATTCGTTAGTATGGTTTTGTATTCTTATCCTGTATTTGTCTACGCATGTCTGAATCTCTTCTTGTACAGTACGAGAAAATTAAGTAATATTTTTTTAAGGATTTCGTAATTTATACGGAATCTTCCAAGTTTACGTATATTTTATACCTTAGGCTGCTATTTACTCTTAAACTACTAATAATTCTCAAGCAAACTTAGCCGTTATAGTTTTCCTTGAAAGTTTGATAAACTTACTACCATTCTGATTTTTTTCAAAATTTTCCACTCACCGGTTTAGATTTTAGAGGGGGGGGGGCGCTCTATTTTAATGAAAAATTGCACTTTAAACTTTAAAATATTTTGCAAACAAATCACTGAATCGAAAAATCGTTTTATCAACCCCCTAATGATTTTGAAAGAGCTATAAACGATAACCCACACTACAAGTCTGGATGAGAAAAAAAAATCACCCCCGCTTTACGTCTATGGGAGGTACACTAAAAAAAATATTTTGATTTTTTTTTGTACCTTTCGGCATAGTTTACATATTCGTATATATCCGTGCAAAATTACAGCTTTCTAGCATTGATAGTCCCTGAGCAAAGCCGCGGACGGACGGACGGACAGACAGACAGACAGACATGGCGAAACTATAAGGGTTCCGTTTTTGCCATTTTGGCTTCGGATCCCTAAAAAATACAGAAAATAATTCTTCCTTATTTTTTTTCCAATAGACGTAATCTAATAGGTGTACACCTACGCTCCCTACGCACCTACCTTCTTAAGACCTAGACGTGGTTCATCAGCATGGTTATTTATTTTGAATATTATTTCAATATTCTTAAAATTATTTATTCAATGATCAATTTTTACTTTATAAAGTACATTCGGCCGTTATTCATAGTGTTAATTGGTCCTTTATAAAGTACGCGAGGACTCACTAGGATATAATAAGTCCACCTACCTATACATTACATTAGAGCCTATAAAAAGTCCATGTTACCTACTAAAAATAACATAGGAAATTCTCGTAATACCTACGACGAGTATCTAGGAACCCTTTCGACTCGACTGTATAAGGACACAAATGCCCCGTTTGTCTTCTTCAGAAATGTATTATAACATAGATGCAAATACGTTGTGTACCAATTGTTTGCATTTATAAATATTTTATACATGCAATAAAACGTTTAACCAAATTTCGCCTTGCAGGCAATAATTCATCACCTCTGCGGTAGATTTTATATATTTATGTATTCTTTTTAGATTGCTTTTCAATTCCTTTCAGAATATTAACAACATCAATGTTGCCAACTTAACGAATGCAAACGAAATTGTTTGAGACACGTTTAGAATATTCTGTTCACGCCGCGAATCTAATAAAGAAGCTGGAATCCCGGCCATCAGTCAACATTAGCCTAAGTAGGTATAGCGGAATAATTCGAAGGGAAACTACGTAAATACTCGTAGTCGCTTTTTTTAAACCAATATGGAAGATGGGTGTTATAAGTTTTAAGGCTGTCCAGATTAGTTTTAATCTGAATTATCATTTTTATGTTAACGTCATCGACGTGTGGTGGTGATCTCTTACCATCAGGAGACCCACTTGCTCGTTTGCCATCCAGTCAAATAAAAAAAGCTTTTAAGGTGCAGATAAACTTAAACATTCATATTCACCATTTTTAGGGCTCCGTACCCAGAGGGTAAAAACGGGACCCTATTAAATTACTGAAACTCCGCTGTCCGTCCGTATGTCTGTCTGTCACCAGGCCGTATCTCATGAACCTTGATAGCTAGACAGTTGAAATTTTTATAGTATAGTGTATTAGTAGAAATAGTATAATAATAGGTATAATATAATTCTGTTTTTGCTAAATTGTAAAACTGCGGAAGGGAGGAGCGGAACCTCCTAACACGAGTAGGTTGTCATACTTACCAGGAGGGATCGAACATAACATATTGTATAAGTTACATTAGTTGATAAATGTTTTTCACCACACTAGCTCGAAAAAGCTTTCTTTATCCTTAGAAATCTGTGTGGAAAGTCGCTTTTTATCCTCTTGGCTCTTGGCTGGAAAGTTTTTGAAATTTGAACGTTATAGTGAACGGGTGCCGCCTTGAAAATACATATCGACCACTTGCTTTCACAACCACGTATCTAGCCACATTATATTGCTTTAGATTAGAATCATCTTTATGGTAAGTACAATAGAGTGTTAATTTGTTGTATACATTTCGGGTAGATACGAGGTTGAGGAAGTAAGCGTTGAATATTGACGTGTTCACAAAGAAAGTTCGTCATACATTGTCGAATTAATATTTAAATCTGTTAATTAATCTGTTAATATTCTTATCACTAAACATTCATTTAGTAATAATAAAGCTCATTTCAGTTTTCAGAAATTATTCCAAATGCGTCTAATAGAAAAAAATAAATGACACGTTCTGAAACGTGGTTTGTCATAAATTATTTCATTAATATAAATGCGTTAGTGTTTTCATTCTTGTTATTATTGTTGTTATTTATTAATACCAAAAAAATAGATAACATTTATTTACATTTTGTTCTATTACATAAGTTTTTTCGTCTTTATTCACAAAAAATAACGACAAATAGGTAGATAGATATGTGGTCGAATTCAGAACGCACCTACCGGAGGGAAAAAGTGCACACACTGTATTTACCAATTCTATTAATAATTATTTTAACTTTAAGTAGGTTTAGCTATTTGCATAAATGTAAAAAGTACTGGCTAACTCAATAGCCAAACGAAACGTCCAACCCAAACCCTGGATCTAGAAAGCTGAACTTATACTTGGATTTCGAAATTCCCTCTCTTTATGGAGACAAGAACGTGGATGTATTTTGGGATATTTTATTGGGATGAGAATTTTTCGATTTAGAAGAAGCCATTGGCATAGCTAGCTATCATAACCTGAAACTGATTTATAAGAGTGTTCAATTTATTTTCTTCCATCTACATTTTTCTCGCTGTCGTGAGGTGAAAAATTGTGTGTTTCGCTCGGCTGCATTTAAAGTTGTTTAGTGTTTGTTTTGTGTTGGTATTGTGTTGTGTTTGTTGTTCCGTGCCTTTAAAACCCTCTACTACGCTCAGGATTCTCGCTTCGCTTCAGCTTCCCTAGAATGCTCGCTAGAATGTTTGCGAAAACACTCCTGTTTATTTGATAAGCTGTTACCTGTAATATAATATTAGCTAAAAGAATGCGCATTACAAGCATAGATTACAAGTGAATAATCAAGTTTATTGCACCTTATTCACGCGTTCATCGGATGCCCGACTTATCTTTTTTTTTACATAAAAACTGACCGTGATTGACCCCTATCTCACCTGCTTTTAAGTACAGATGAGGCCAAAGGTGTATCTCACTGGTTCAGTAACAGCCTATTCATTCTAGCTTTGAAGAGCCCTAGATTGTACTTATGTGAAAATACAGACGACGGGAGCGAATTCCATATCAGCAGTTCGCATTATGAAAGATGAAGCAAACCGCTTCGTGCGGGCTGCGGGCCAATGGAACAATAACTACATAATGGTGAAGGCTTCTTGAATAGATTCTGCACACAATGACGCATGACATTGACATTAAGACATTGTGTTCTGGAATATCAACTATCTTCAGCCATGGCATATGCCCTATTGAAACATCGCATCACTGTATTTGATGCCGCAGTAATGTTATCATATCAACTTGTGCTACAATTAACAAGTGTAAAAAATCCTACTAATACTATAAACTAGCCTGTTACCCGCGACTCCGTCCGCGTAGAATTCGGGTTTCACTATCCCGTTGGAACTATTAAGTTTTCCGGGGTAAAAACTATCATATATGTCCTTCCCCGGGACTCAATCTACATGTATACCGAATTTCATGTACATTCGGTTCAGTTTTTTTTTGACGACCAGATGGCCTAGTGGTTAGAGAACCTGACTACGAAGCTTGAGGTCCCGGGTTCGATTCCCGTGTCGGGGCAGATATTTGTATGAAAATACGAATGTTTGTTCTCGGGTCTTGGGTGTTTACTATGTATTTAAGTATGTATCTATCTATATTTCTTTATCTAGCTTTCTCAAAGACAGCCGCTTCGTCAGGTTGTCATCTAAAAGACCTTACGATACATTCCAGTCACTGCAACTTGACTGTTGATGCGGGCTCCGCTTGCTCGTGTAGTAAAATAGTCAGAGCTGAGTCGGTTAGATATCTGGGATTGGCTATTGATCATCACCTCTCATTTAGATACCATATAGCTGCTCTCTCTAACAAGGTTCGGAAGTGTATTTATATTATGAAGAAGATCCGCGATTGTGCCTCGGAGCAGGTGATTCGCATAGTTTACTACGCACTGTGCCAATCAACCTTGCAATACTGTATATTGGTCTGGGGTAGCGCTGCTAAAACGGTTCTACTACAATTGGACAGCGTTATGCAATAAGCGATCAAGCGACAATGAGTTGAAACCGAGAAAATGAGTTTGTAAAATTTTAAATTTAAATCAGTTGCTGTAAGTGCATTTTTTGAGTTAAAAGTACAATTCTTACTGTACAGTTGTAGAAGTGTATATAATAATTACAAGTTAAAATAAAATTGCGATATGTATTTAAGTTTTTAAATTATTTACGTTTTTCCGCTTAATTCTTTATAGCACTAAATCTATGATCAGGCTAATTTATTTAGTAATAACGTACTATACGACAGAATTGTCGCTTGATTCTTTAATGCTTTTTGTTTTAGGTGAAATATAAAACAGAATAAGATTATATCCAAATATTTAAATACACTTTTTTAATGTAAGTCAAATAATATGTTAAATGTATGATTTGTAAACTTAAAAATCTCCTTCCGACAAATTTTGTGAAAAGCGTCAATATGGCTTGGTTTTAAGCCAAAAATAAATATATAGTGATTTTTAATTGGTGGTCAGGAATAAGAAAAAGCGATAAAGAAAGACGATCATACTGAATAAATTTGCCAAGGGCCCAATACGAAAATCAGCTATTCCTCTGCAGCGGGGAGTCAGACAAGGAGATGTGATCTCTCCGAAACTGTTCACCGCTGCATTGGAGGATGCTTTTAAGGTTCTGAACTTGAAAGAACGAGTCATCAACATTAATGGCGAGTACTTCACTCACCTTCGATTCGCCGACGATATTGTAGTCATGGCTGAGACCATGGAGGACCTCAGTATGCTCGCTGACCTCAGCAGAGTTCATTTATTTATTTAATGAAATTGCACAGTACATACATTTTACAGTTAGTACAACCCAGTAAGGGTGTTGCAGTAATATCTAACTGAGTTGGCCTGAAAATGAACATGGACAAGACGAAAGTCATGTCTAATGTTCATGTTAATTCGATATTGCGTTTTTATAATAACGGGAACGGTAAAACCAAAAGAATTATCGACAACTTTTGGGCGCTTCATTCGTTATTGAGATTATAAATGTCTGTTTATTTATTTTGTAAAAGTAACTTTGTCGCATGATTCTTTTTAACGTAACGAATGTTTGCTTAGGTTCATACAAATTTTGATGTGTCGCTTGATTCTACCCCTTATAATAAGGCAGTAGAAATCATTTTGTAACGGAAAATAGTCGAGTACATAGTTTCTCATGCTTAGAATCGACCTGCATTCATAACTTTTTTCTTCGATTTTGTCGCTTAGGTCGTTATTGCATAACGCAGTCCAATTAGAGAGGGCGCAGCGTGCGGTCATAAAGGTGATGCTGAAAAAACCATTTCGTTTTCCCACGGATGCACTTTACCGGGACTCCAAGATATTGAGTGTAAGACGTCTTTATATTTTAAAAGCTGTACTACGAGCGCACACTGTGATTACTAAATTGCCGACTTACAATCAGTTACTGACAAACGTGGATTTAGAGCTCCCTTACCAAGGACCAGATCCGCTTTTGCAAAGCGATTCCCTGCCTACATGCACTTACGCATTTATAACGCTGTATGTAGGGTGCACAGTATCCAACGCTGCACAACGGGCAAACTCATGTCGTTTTTGAGAAAGTGGCTTGCGTCTTTGTCATATATTGAGACGGAGGCCCTTCTTCGTGTCAGCCCCTAACCTCACTAACCGCACACTCTCTCTCTCACACACACACACACACACACACACACACACACAGGTTTTTTTTTTTTTTTGTTCATTCCGCTTTAGTTTTGTTAAATTGTAGTGTATTTGGTTTACCTTCATTTTACTTTAAGTTCCACTTCGCGTCTACTAGGTATTGCAGATATGTATGATAATCTTTTAAATAGCATAGTGCACTCCAAGGCCCCAAGATACAGGCTCTGCCTAGTTTGGGGTCTGCCAGATATTACTTTGTATGTTGCTGATGTGTATGATTTTTGGAAATAAATTATTATTATATTATTATTATTATATAATTATATTTATCCGTTGCTTAGTACCCATAACACAAGCTTTGCTAAGCTTACTTTGGGACTAGGTCAATTGGTGTGAATTGTCCCGTGATATTTATTTATTTATTAAAAAAAAAAAAAAGTTTTTAGACGTGATATACTTATTAAGTAAGGTCGAATATTTGTGTACAATATTTATGTGGTTGTTATACGCAGCCTGGGAAAGGGTTAATACTCGAATCAAATACTCAGGTTTGCTACCTATTGGAGCAAGAAGAAAGTCACACTTTCAAGTTAAACTTAAAATTTAAAACCTATACCTTGAGAACCTATCTACTTTCAGTTATCCTAGAAAGTATAAGGTTGCACTAGCGCACCCAATAAGAAAGTTCTTAAAATGTATTTTTTTATGTTTGTCTGTTTATGTCAGTAACCAATATTTAATGACCCCACACGGCGATCATTTTCATTAAGAGCAGAGGGTCTGTTAACACTGAATATTTATAAATTCTACAAATTAGTGCCAAGAAACGTCTTCCAAGAATTCGTTTATCACTACCTTTCACCTGGGAACTAAGTATTTCCGAATTAAAAACTATATCGAAAATACAAATTGAGACATGGATGGTCTCTTTTTCTGGTTTTTCTGTGCATCCATGTCTCAGTTTGTAGTTTTGACTCGAACCATAATAGTACCTTTCCTCTAAATCGATTCAGCGGTGTAAGCATGAATAGGTACATACAGACAGACGTTAGCATTAAACTTATAACTTCCCTCTTTTTACGTCGGGGGTTAAAACAGGGTAAAAGCCTGTCCTATTCATCAATTGACATCTTTTGAGTGTGGATTCTTATTAAATCATCATGAAAAAGTTAAAATACCAAAATGAAATAATAGCAAGGGTAGAAGCAAAACAGACGATAACTCGATAGCCAAGGATGTAGGTCGCACGGTTTAATTGAGTTTTCCTTCGTTTGATAGAGTTTTTTGTCCTGAAGAGATAAAGTAAAAAATCGGCCAAGAACCGACACGTTCTTACGTCCAGGATAGGGTTCCGTGGCGATTACGAAAAGGTCAAGCAATGTTATCGTAATAATTGAAACGCTTTTAAGTTAAAAGGCGGGTTTTTATGTACGCACAGTCAAGGAAATTAAGTTACGTCCCAGGTAGACCTTTTCTCATTTGTGTCATGATTTCTTTAACAGATGTATGGAATGTCAATATGATTAGTAGCACAAAGGTTCCACCCTGAGTAGTGATTTAATTTTCTTGACTGTACTCGTACAGGTACATAATTATTAAAAATCCTTTTTAATAAGTCACTATCTTGATAATAGCTGGACCGATATTAATGCACTTTTCACCGTTACCGTTGAAATATGCTTAATCAGAATTCATACAAATATACTTAAGTACCTATTTAATTAACTAAAATCTTATGTTCATTTTCCAAAAAACACTAAGTATCGTATCGTATACAATACTCGTACACGTACAATTATAACATTTTGCACCCTTGTCTTTGCAACCTACATACGTAGACAATAACCGTTTTCAATGATTCTCTGTTAACTTTACTAAATATATTTGTTACGGGATGAAGACCGTACTTGTTATCTTTAATCATTCTGAGAGGAGGCTTGTGCCAGGGGGAGATGATGATGATAATGATTGTTCTGAGATTAAAGGTTAACCCGGTCTACATCCCTTAACAAATACACAATATACATAGAGTTAACTACATAGATTACAGATTTACTTTCTTGAGGTCGGTTAAAAAGGCTCACCAGGTTTTAGTTAAAAATAACCGTAGTCTAACAATAACCAGCGTAGTAGGTATTATACTAAGTATATCATTGTTCTGAGACTAAAGGTCATTCCGGTCTAAATCCCGTAACGAACATATCTAAAAAAAAGCCTACACCTAAAAAAAAGTTAAGGTTAAAAAGGCGTCAGCTAAGAATAACCGTAGTCTAACAATAACCAGCGAAGCATAATTACCACGTACACACGATTGCTTCGCAATAACGTCAACAACGCGACGGATGACGGCTCAAAGAGACTTGCTTTAAGCGACCCCGATTCCTACAAATCTTTTCGTTACATTGCCGGCTTACATCGTTTAGAAACTTTTCAAAGTCAAAGTCAAAATATATTTATTCAATTTAGGCTATAACAAGCACTTATGAATGTCAAAAAAATCTACCATCGGCTCGGAAAAAACCTCTGTTGAGAAGAATCCGGCAAGAAGCTCAACGAGAAATATATTTTTTAAACAGATTTACAATATTGTTATTAAGTGATATCTATACATCACAAGTTTTTAACACAACTTTATTTTTAACACAGTAGGTTCGCTATTTGAAGTAAGGGATCGCCAATGCGGATCGGAATCATTTCCAAATATCCCAGTCCATGATATAATCATTAACTTTATAATACGCCTTAGATAATAATGTCTTCTTGACAATAGATCTGAATTTTAAATTAAGAGACGAGACTGCAAAGAATGGCAGGTACTCATATGAACAATGAACAATACAATGATATTTATTAAATAACAAATATGGAAGGTAGATTACAACATAACAAATTAAAACTTGATTAAATAAAAATAAAAACTTAGGTAACTAAAACTACAATAATTCTAAAAACGGCTCCGATGCGTTGAGCGAGGAAGCTGCCAATGATTCTGCTTGAAACTAGTAGGTACGTACAGTCAGCATCAAAAGTAGCTGGTTGCTTTTGTACTTTGTCGTTTTACAGCCACGTACTTAGCGCCATACAAGATTGTCAAATGTGTTAATGTGAGTAAAAAAGTAACCAGCTACTTTTGATGCTGACCGTACATGCATTTTATAATAAAAGTGAATAACATTATAATAGAATAGATAGTATTGGATAATGTACGTGATTTTGATTGTCAAATTGGGTAAAAAAAACTAGTTTTTAATCTTGTCCAAATATTTCTTCAATACTGTAGAAGTAACCCCTCAACAAATACGTTACTTAATGCGACACAATTTGTAATAATTTTTATGTCAGAGAGAACCTTATTCAAAATTTGTACTGCTTGGTTCGTAATGCAATGCCTCTCTATCTTGCCGAAAGACCTTGGACTGTCATGATTACGACGAGGATGAAGTCCCGTTTCGCCGTTTTAATTTTTATAGACCTTCTTGATTGTTTATTGGTATTTTCTAAATTACCTATATAAGTATGTATGTTACCTAATTATAATCGAACAAAGTTCCCTTAAGTGTTTCTTAATCGTTTCCACAGTCAGTTTAATGTTTTTTGCCAAATCGTTTGTTAAATCCCGAGCGATTGCGGACGTCAAAAGGCTTCATGAAGATATTGATTTCAGTCGATGTTCTGTGAAGCCTTGCTGTATGGTGTAACGTGCGCCATCACAATCGCATTTACTGTCTCTTTTTTTCAACGAAATGTAAGACGTATGGGTAGATGATTTCGGTATTTTATTATCCATTCAAATAAATTCAACTAATCTAATCCATTTTCTACTTTTTTTTCAATTTCGCGAACGAACTATTGTACAAAATAAAAAAAGCTCTTAAAAATAGATTTTAATGCTAAAAGTTTAATACAAAGAGTTTTTTTGTGTTAGGTATAGGTAGAGTCATTAAGGATGACTTAAATCACGCGTCTTCGTGGATGGCACTTTTACTGAGCTCTTGAGACATTATGTTAAAAAAATTGTACGCGGCGTCTGAGGAGGCTATAAATGTAGTTCAAGATTTTTTAACTGTGGTCGGCGAATAATTGGTCGATGTGGAAAATATACGGCCGCAAAAGTACGACTACACATTGAACAAACATTCCAATTAAAAACCTTTAAAAGGCAAGGGTGACCTGTCAAACTAACTCAACTATGTGCTGCAATACTCACCTCCAGAGCAATAAAGAACCCCTCCACTTAAAAGACAAAACGCAATAGGTAATACTTATGTACAGTCGAGAACATAAACTTGTGAGCAAAAATTTGATCAAAAATATCTGAACATCTATTGTTAACGGCGTAGAGGCGTGTTCAGATATTTTTGATAAAATTTTTGCTCACAAGTTTATGAACTCGACTGTACTGAGTAAATGGTATTTATGATTGGTTTTTGGAGTCTTTTTTTATTTTTTATTTCAACTCCAAATTTGTTACTTTTACGGGTATCATATCGAAAATACAACTGAGGCATGGATGCACAGAAAAACCAGAAAGGACCTGCGCTGGGAATTGAACCCAGGTCCTCAGCAATCCGTGCTGCGTGCTTCCTACACCACCGCTGGAATGGTATTTATTTTGTTCTGTACATGTGTTTTAAAGAGATTGGTGCTGCAAAATTCCAGTTAACAAACCCAATCAAAACCTAATCTCTGAACACTCAACGCTTACCACTGAAACAACTGGCTAATTGCCTGAACAACCTTTCCGTCAGCATTTGACATTTGATCGTTAATACGCAATGTAGATAAAATGATAGTGCAGGCTCGCTTATCGCGCGGGTAGTCTCGGCGAGGTAAACAAGTGTTAATGATAAGACGAGGCGGCGCAGGCAGCCGCCGCCGCCGCCCAGTCGCGCGCCTCCGCCCGCCCAACGCACGTGTGTACTGCACCCGCTGCCTAACTTAACTTAACTCACCGTTTTGTTTACAAGTCGTGGTCATCGATGACAAATGGGTAAGTTTTATTACTATTCTGTTTTTTTTTTAATGGAACAGTTTTAACGTGTTTGTCAATTAAGCAAATTAGGTTACAAAAGTGTTAATGTCGTTGAACTTTTATGGTTTCGTCAGTCGATGTATGATTATTGGGTGTGTTTTGAATAATTTGATGGATTTTGCACGTGAGTACGTTTCCGCGACTTACGTCCACTTGCAGGCTTTTTAAAATAGGTTTAAGTGGTCTTAAGTCCTGTCAGATCCATACAATAACTGTCAGTTTAAGCCTTAAATCGAGATTTTAAAAAGCGTACAAGACGTCCTAATGATTTTTAATCTTTTACTTCATTTTTCAACACTAGTAAACCCACCAAAGTTAATAATGATCAAGTTCTAACCTATGATAAGTCTAATGTATATGAAACCGGTAACGAATGAATAAATTAAAAAAAATAGCTTAAGTATTATTGCAATTAACACACAATATAACAAATTAATAGTCCCGATAATTTTATTAATTCTACAATCCGTATGGGCACTCAGTACAGTCAACAGCAGAATTAATGGCTGTGATGCTCAAAATTATCTGATATTAATGGTTCTACGCATCCTTTTATTATTTTAGCAGTAGAGTCCACTTGTACCGCTAACTGACAATCTGAACATTGTTTTAACATAACAATTTTAATCCGATTAACATGTAATCCTGCCGACATGATTTATTCAAATCTCCGTCATATGAAATCCCATTCAAGCCAGAACATTCCGCCGCGTAAACACCCGACATGCCTACAATCTACATGTTTGCGCGACATTAAATTAACCAAAGCCTTTCATTTCCACTCAGCCAACAGCACGTGTTATACACAACATTTTTACGTATATCTTTGCCCGATCGATGCCACTATATAGCTAATAACGTTATCTGGCAGATAAGCTGTGGGCAGAGAGCGAGCTCGGCAAAGGGGAGTTATGGAACAACAACTTTCACGATTCCAGTTTTAGAACTGGTTGGGGGAAGCAAGGGGTGCCGGAGAAGACTATAGACCGGCTTGCCCCGTCGAAGCAAGGGACTATGGTCGCCTGGGAGCATGGGAACGCTTGGAGTGCTGTAGGAGGAGCTGTGGCTGGAGCTGGTACGGTGCTGCTGATCGCGGGACTGGTCTTGCTGTGGAGACGGCCGAGGAAGCGGGAGCCGCCGCTGTTGGCGCCGATGGACATCGGGCAAAACGTGAGTGCCATTTATTTTAATTAACACCCGACACAAAAAGAGGGGTGTTATAAGTTTGACCGCTATGTGTGTCTGTCTGTCTGTCTATCTGGCACTGTATTGTAGCATTGTCTCTGTGGCACCGTAACTCTTAAACGGGTGGACCGATTTGAATGCGGTTTTAGGGTTCCGTAGCCAAATGGAAAAAAGGAACCCTTACGGATTTGTCATGTCTGTCTGTCTGTCTGTCCATCCGTATGTCACAGCCACTTCTTTCCGAAACTATAAGAACCTTTACTGTTGAAACTTGGTAAATAGATGTATTCTGTGAACCGCATTAAGCTTTTCACACAAAAATAGAATAAAACAATAAATCTAATGACATTTTAAAAAACGATTAATACTCAATTGAATAAGCGATTATTAATTATTTACCTTAAAATTAAAACATAGTTACTGCTTTTATACCTAAACCTGCGAAGAAATTCAATGGTGCGTGTGAAAGTTCCCAATCCGCACTGGGCCCGCGTACTATGGCCCAATTGTTCTGAGAGGAGGCCTGTACAGTACGTATATAGGCTGGGATGACTGCTTTATAATTGAAAAAAAAAGTCTTTGAAATTAAATCAAGTATTGTAAATAATTAAATAGACAAAAACTCTGTTCCATTAATAAATTAATCGATTTACTGAACAGATTAATTATTTTGCAGTAGGTTCTAGGTTTTTACATCATCAGGTCAGGTTAATGGCGTCTTTGTTTACCCTTTCTATAAATTGGATTGACATAAACCATAGTGTTAAGTGTCCCGTGATATTATTATGATTATGGATTTCATTTCTATGTACTTACGTTTTACTGTGTTTCCGAAACTATGTATCTTAGTGAATAAAAATTAGCTATGTGTAACATGTGCGAATTTTGGATAAATCTTTTCTTAAACGTACTCAAGGGATACCTACCTATTTCTGGTAATATCAGGTCACAGCTCAAGTATTTTTTTTATTATTCATTAATATAATCGAAACAAACAAATAAGATTGGACTTATTATGCCACTATAGGAAAATTATGATTGGTTTTCTGGAGTATTTTTGTATTTTTTATTTCAACTCCAAATTTGTTACTTTTACGGGTATCCCGTGAAACCATATCGAAAATACAAACTGAGACATTCATTCATTGTCTAGATTCCTGTCCAGCGGTGGTGTAGGGGTTATAACACGCAGCACGGATTGCTGAGGACCTGGGTTCGATTCCCAGCGCTGGTCTCTTTTTCTGGTTTTTCTGTGCATCCATGTCTCAGTTTGTATTTTCGACTATAGGAAAACCCACTGGGGCTTTATGTAATAGTATAGGAGGCGAGAAGCTACTACTTTATGGTTTAAGACTGTGGCTGTTTGTCAGTTAGTTAAGTACATATAATACTCGTATACCTACCTAGTATACTACAGAATGATTCGATCGGGAGACGTGAGCAGGGTCAACCCTACGGGATTTAGTTACTCAAGGTTACTAAATCCTACCAGTATTAGTTAGATAAACTTTTTTCGTGGTCACTCTGCAATTAAAGATGTGGAGGTTTTACTTAAAATATGATTGGTGGCGATATAATGTGACGACCAGATGGCCTAGTGGTTAGAGAACCTGACTGCGAAGCTTGAGGTCCCGGTTTCAATTCCCGTGTCGGGGCAGATATTTGTATGAAAAATACGAATGTTTGTTCTAGGTCTTGGGTGTTTAATATGTATTTAAGTATGTATCTATATCTATATAATTATATTTATCCGTTGCTTAGTACCCATAACACAAGCTTTGCTAAGCTTACTTTGGGACTAGGTCAATTGGTGTGAATTGAGAATTGTCCCGTGATATTTATTTATTTATTATTTATGATTTGCGAAGAGCGAACAAAATATTTCTATTCTATTCTATACATTATCACTTTCTGTGGGTGTAGAGTTTGCCTATTGTCTACCCTGCATTTTATATTTGTATATTTTTTTTGTAACAATTTTCGTTGTAAAATAAAGAATATTTGTATTTCACCGTAAAACGGGGTTACTTTAAAATGCAGGGGCTACTTTGAAAAACAGTTTTTACGCCATGTCCTTACTTTTTTTTATCTGTTGCAATTGCAGTGAAATACCAAACTTCATAAATTACCTAACTTTTTACTTCATTAGCTTAAACGAGCTATGAATATTTGCGTTTAACTATCAAAGTAGCCCCAAGATTTCCTAAAGTAACCGCACCGCGGTTTACTTGTATTGGTCTTGCTCATGTCTCTGAATAACCCAGTTAGTAGAAGATAATAAAACTATTAGCATCGCATCCCTGCACAACATTGAACCATTATTCTAGCTTAGGTATATAAACAGGGTTATACAGATCTAGATGTCGTTATGTCAAGTGTGTAGTGCTTCAACGAAGTTTGCATTTACAGTGGTGCCAACTTTAATTAGTTTATTTTTTCTGTATTTGTTAGAGTTCATATCATTATCATTATTTAATTTTAGGCAACCAATTTACATAGGTATATTTTTATAGTCAATCCCAGCCTATAGAAGTCCCACTGCTGGGCACAGGCCCCCTCTCAGAATGAGACGGTTTGGGCTGTAGTTCCCACGCGGGCCCAGTGCGAATCGGGAACTTCACACACACATTGAATTGCGTCGCAAGTTTGTGCAGGTTGCGTTACGATGTTTTCCTTCACATAATCTGAAACATATTGTATACCTAAATCATTTCTGGCCTTCAAGAAAATCGATAATTGTAAAGTTATCTATCACAGCATAGCCTTTGCAAATCAAGAGTTTAGAAAAACATTCATTAGGTAAATGTTTAATTAAGTTCTTTCTCATTTCGAGTGCAGAGAAGAACTCTGCGTTGCTCGAGCTCGTAAACAAAAGGGGATCTAAGAACCTGGTGTTTGACGTGAATAGTAAAGCTTCCTTTTTTTGCACGAGCTAATTAGGTACTCGTATATTACAAAAGAAAAGCTCTGCGATTACCTACACGTGCAAGACTACTTCGTCCGTACGCCACATATTAAGCCCTAGTACGGTCAAGGAGTTTAATTCATTGGCCACCATGGAACCATTTCACAGTAAACGTCATAGTGACATGGCATTAATTAACACTGACTTTTCCTATGAAAAGGTTCCATGGTGGCCCATGAATTAAATTCCTTGACTGTGTACAAAACATCACTCTCTTACCCTACAAACCTTTCCAAACCTATATCTTTAAACGAACAATTCTTTATATCTTTTTGCAGGTGGTAGGACCTTGTGCAAGGTCCGCCCGGATTGCTATCTTGCTCGCTAATCCTGCCGTGAAGCAGCAGTGCTTGCATTGTTGTGTTTCGGCGTGGAGAGTAAGACAGCCGGTGAAATTACTGGCACTTGAGGTATCCCGTCTTAGGCCTCTAGGTTGGCAACGCATCTGCAATCCCCCTGGTGTTGCAGGTGTCTATGGGCGGTGGTGATCTCTTACCATCAGGAGACCCACTTGCTCGTTTGCCATCCAGTCGAATAAAAAAAAAATGTTTTTTAACAGACTTCAAAAAAAGGAGGAGGTTATCAATTCGGTTGTTTTTAAGGTTCCGGAGCCAAAATGGCAAAAACGGAACCCTTATAGTTTCGCCATGTCTGTCTGTCTGTCTGTCTGTCCATCCGTCCGCGGTTTTGCTCAGGGACTATCAATGCTAGAAAGCTGTAATTTTGCACGGATATATACGAATATGTAAACTATGCCGAAAGGTACAAATGTTACCTCCCATAGACGTAAAGTGGGGGTGATTTTGCTTTCTCATCCAACCCTAAAGTGTGGGGTATCGTTGGATTGGTATTTTAAAACCATTAGGGGTTTGCTAAGATGATTTTTCGATTTCGTGATTTGTTTGCGAAATATTCAACTTTAAAGAGCAAAATTTCATTAAAATCGAGCGTTCCCCCTCTAAAATCTAAACCGGTGGGTGGAAAAATTTGTTTTTTTCTGGATGGTAGTAAGTATATCAAACTTTGAAGGAAAACTATAAACGGCTAAGTTTGCTTGAGAATTATTAGTAGGTAGTTTATGAGTAAATAGCAGCCTAAGGTATAAAATATACCTAAACTTGGAAGATTCCCTATAAAATACGAAATCCTTAGAAAAATATTACTTGATTTTTTCGTAATGGCTACGGACTACCAGTTCAGGTTCTACCAGTCTGAAGTCAGTGCCTCAGCACGAGCCAGCAGGAATGATTGAAGCACCGACTTTAGACTGAGAAAATTATTTTCTTGGTTTTTGTAGTAGGTTTTTTTGGTATATATTTTTTTTATTGTTTCATTAGTTCCATAAATATGTACAGATGTAGCGCATAATGGTTTTCCATTGTTATCGGAATAGTTCGTATTTATCGTGCTCTCTCATTTCAGTGCTGATCGTACATAGTTTTGACATTTGACACTAAAAAATAAAGTTCCATAATAATAAAGTTCATTATTAAAATGTCACTCATTTAAATACTTACGATACTCGTAATTGATTAAGACTTTGGGTGCCATCGTATTTCGACTGAGATCCGACTTTTTTCGATGGTAGTACATTAACCTCTATATCTGAGGTTGGAATTTATTTTAGAGAGTAAATAGGTTCCTAACTACCAGCTTCCAGTGGAGAGAGAAACCGAGTACGTCTACCTGGGACATAAGGTCACTCTTGGCTTTGAGAACCAGGTGGCGGAGGTGGAGAGGCGGATATCACAGGCGTGGGCTGCGTTCGGTGCTAATAAGCACGTATTACGTGGCAAAATATCCCTGCGTCTCAAAGTGAAAGTCTTCGAGCAGTGTGTTATGCCCGTGCTCACCTACGGTAGAGAGACTTTGACTCTTACACAGAAATCCGCCGAAAAGTTCCGAGTTGCGCAGAGGGGTATGGAGAGAGCGATGCTCGGGATCACCCTTCGTGGCCGGAAGCGTAACGAATGGATTCGAAATAAGACCAAAGTGAAAGACGTCATGGCTGTCATAGCAAAAAAAAATGGATATGGGCAGGACACTGCGAGAATGGATGAGAGTCGCTGGACAAGACGAGTCCTTGAATGGAGACCCAGAACGGATACTCGGGGGCGCGGCAGACCACCGCAGCGCTGGATGGACGACATTCGACGGCACGAGGTCGAGACTAGATGAACGGGCACAAGATCGCCAAGAGTGGAAGAAGAGGGAAGTGGCCTACATCCAAGATTGGATAACCAAAAGGCCGCCATGATGATGATGATGATTAACTATTAAGTTTGTAGCATCGACACATACCGGTTGGTCTTTGGCAAGATAAGACGTTTGATCAATCTAAATGAGCCTTTCTAAATGCTTAAGAACTCGGATTTGGGTGTCCATTTCTATTACATTTTGTACTGGCAACTTGTTTTATAAACTAAACAATACAAATACTACTTATACAGGACCTGTCCTATCGCGTCGACTCGTATTTCCCTAAAGAATTTGGTTCTCTGTTTCCAACCTTCTTTTTCTTCACGAATTTGTGGTTTCTTTTTAGCCGAATGAAAAATCGGGACTTAAATGGATTTATGATTCAGGTAATATTCGTGTAAACAGTTTGGGATAAGATTTATTGAGGAGTGATTAGGTGGTATTAAGGTTTTTAAAAAGCTTTTTAATGGAACAACGGTCACTTTTAGCGGACTTGACATACTTACACTTAGAAAACCACTGCTTAAGCTGGTTGTCTGTTGCTAATGAACCACTTAACGTAGAAAAAATATAGTACAGAAATGTGTGCTATTTTGGGTGTAAAAGCAGATGCAAACTGTGTTTGTTAGTGACGTCTCTAATCGTCCTAAATACAAATCCGACCGTCGTCCGTGGGACCCATTTCAGCCTAAATACAAGAAAATACACACTGTCACGACTGTAATCTATATTTCTATAAGAAAATAATAATGGAGAATAATAATGTAATTTTCATTTTATATCTATTAAGCGTACAAGCTGAAAAGATTTATTTTTTATTTTTCGGATGCCTCGAGGCTCGAGTCCTACTCGTGCATAGCTAATTTAAAACGGCAGTGCTAACATCAACCTCAATCCTCCTAATTCAAGATTCCCTGGGATTAGCAAAAAACTATTAAATACGTGGCTATTCACACGACTGAATTGATGCTTATAATTTAATTAAATCGATAAAGTCTTCCATTATAATATTACTTAAAACCAAAATGGATAGAATAATTAGCGTCTATAATATTCCATGTTAAGCCACATGAAACTCATACGCATCTTGGACATATTTGCAACTTTCTAAGTACCGTACCACTTTCTCATGGCTGAGGTTTTATTGATATGGCCAGCCATTTTCGTTGCTTTAACTTGTGTTTCAAAGTTATGAGATGAGGTATTTTGTCAAACAAATTACTTATATAAATTAGGAGTTGAATAAAATTAAGTATCCTGATATTATAATCTTTAACTTTACTATGGAAGCTCTGGCTTCAGTTAATTTATCTGGATTCAGTTATTTTTTGTCAAAAAAATTATATTAAATTAGGAGTTGAATAAAATTAAGTATCCTAATATTAATCTTCAACTTTACTATGGAAGCTCTGGCTCCAATTAATTATCTGGATTCAGTTATTTTGTCAAAATATATAAATTAGGAGTTGAATAAAATTAAGTGTCCTGATATTAATCTTCAATTTCACCATGGAAGCTCTGGCTTCAGTTAATTATTTTTCACTATGATGATAATAATTAAAAATTATAAATGGGATTATATAAGAAGTGCGAACAAGCAAAGCAATAGTACGATAAAATACTATTAATTCTTAAGATATAAAAATATGAATGTTAGGTAAATATATTCATCCTCTGAGTTCCAATAAGAAATCAAAAAATTAAATGATTCTTTTGTAACCCAACAATGTAGATATAAACCGTAAAGACCGTCGTTTCGTTCACTGAAAATACAAAAGACCTAACTACAATCGTATATTCAGTAAAAATGGCGACGTTTTATGCCATGTGGAAGGAAAACCCTTTACTGTGGTTTCCTTTATTATTTCAGAAAAATAACTAAATGAAGATGTCGGACTGTGTGGTTACCGTGGCGTACGTTCACCTGAAAACTTTCTTTGTTTGAAAGGCCATCGGAAAGTTTATTCAGAGTTTGTGAATAAATTTTCGGGCCGAATTTGCAGACTTCTTTGTATTTTTCCACTGGACTGGATGGAAATTCTGAATACGGTTGAATCAAGAGATTATTTTGTTTCCACGGCAATATATAAAATCGGTAAACAAATGTTTCTTACAGCGATATTAAATGATATTTTGTAGTTTGAATGGTACCTACACGAGTGTTGAGATATATATCTTTTCATTGTTTATGTGTTATTTGTCGGCACATGAGATATATTCATGAATATTTCATATTATCAGAATTATCTTCACGCTACCTATAAGATATTATATTGTATTGGTTAACAAGTCTTATATAGCTCTCAAGTCTTATATCTCATATTGGTTAACAAATCTTAGTCTGCAAACTAAGCTTTGAGAAATGTCAATGATGATCGACATTCTCAAAGGTCTTGAAATATTTATTGTTGCTTCTGGTCGCGCGAGCAGAGCGGTGGCGCGTAGTGTGCGTGTTGCGGCAGCCGCCGAGTCGCGTGCTCCTGAGAAGAAGGGCTACGAAATAGCCCGAAACATGTCGCGCTAAACACGGTTTGAGACGTGAATTATCCGTTACAATATCATTTACTTAATACGTTGAGATTTAGTAGCAAAGTGTATAAATAATGCTCAAGCAAAAGAACAATAATAATAATAATCCCAGCCTATATACGTCTGACTGCTGGGCACAGGCCTCCTCTCAGAATGAGAGGGCTTGGGCCGTAGTTCCCACGCGGGCCCAGTGCGAATTGGGATAAGAACAAAATGTTTTAATTTTTTTTTTAAGTTATATCGCTTCATACCCAAGTCGTTGACCATTTATAATATTCTTATACTTTTTGTCTTTGTCCCGAGTTGGTTTCAGTCTTGCTTATTCGTTCACGTAGAGTGAAAACACTTAAGTGACCTCACATTTATAATACAAATACCTACGATAATTCGATAGGATTTTCCGTAAGTTAAGTAAAATAGGCTAGGGTTACCAGATGACAAATAGTCCGAAAAATCTAGAATATTAAAGGGGGAAAAACCGTACCTACCTCCTTAAATGTCAGATCGAGTTTTCGAAATCAGTTCGACGCACAACGCATTTTTTTAAATCTCAAGTCTTCACATAAAATGAAAATAAATCATTCAGATATCAATTTCTTTTTCAGATATTTATTTTTATGATTTCGTTTTTCTCTTTTCGGTGGATCTTAATGTCACGAACGATTGTTTGCCTTTACTTCCTTATAATATGTTTTTATTAAATTTACTGAAGACGGACTCGCAGTTATTGCTGCCAAGCGTTTAAATCCACTTTAAAGAAAACCTTCTGTATCTTACCTTTACGAGTTTTTGTGTGAATGACTGGTGACATAATTTTCCAATTATTTTTTTCACCTAATTTATCCGTTTCCCAAATCTTAAATTATTCTGTTTGGTGATATAAAACTGTAGCGCACACTCCCGGTGGTTTTTAATTAAGCTTTCCAGTCGTCAGCTACGTACCTACTCGTAAATCGCGCTAATTGTCATAAATAACTCTATTCGACCATTTGACGTCAGCACCCCTGGGTGTACTTGGTTTCCTACTTTTAGTGTAAGATAGATCTAACATTAGTAAGGTGATTGTGATTATTGTGTTTTTCAATGTCGAAACTATATTTTTCTATCGGTTTCATTCGTCTCGGAATGAGGGTTCTTTGAGAGGCAAAGTATCGCTAGATGGCGTTGTTAGTACCTATCGTGAGATCCGCTAGACATTTCTGTCACGCTTATGATTGGATAATTAACTAAATGATCCAATCGCAAGCAAGACAGAAACGTCAAACGGACCTCACGACACTAACGCCATCTAGCGATATTTCACCTGCCGAAAAAAACCTCATTGCAGTACCACACTATTTAAGCCTTTATTTGGTTTTTACTCATGGACAGAAAAAAATAACAATAAAATCTGAGTACTTTAGGAGCGATTAAGTATTTTTCTCTTTATAATGTATTTATACTTTATCGATGTATAATACCAGCGACCTGATGCCTAGTGAAATATTACCTACCAATATCTTTTGTTTTGGTGTTTGTGCACGCCATCTAGCGAACATTTCCTAACTTTAAAGGAACGAAGTTTTACATTGCCAAACAAGGAACCGTGAAGATCGAATGGAAAATAGAGCTCAGCAGTTCAGAAACTGCCCACAGAGCGCGCTGCAACGGAGCATGGGATTCCCCTTACCGTTTGAATATTGGGCTTGAGCAACTTAGCAGCCTTCTGTCTAATTGCGCTTGAATGTAAACTCTTTGTGTAACAAGGCATCACGCTCTTTTGCATAATCTGATACTAGTCTGATACTAGGATTTCAAAACGTTGTCAAATGTTATTTCTTTCTCTATCATGTCGTTCTTAGTGACATTAGGCAGGTGCATGGCAGGTGCTATGTCGAATTCAAGGAGATTTTATGAAACATTCAGTTAATTTTTAACGAGAGTCGAAAAAATTAAAAACAAGAGAGCAATAAATAAAATAAAATTCACACAATTGACCTAGTCCCAAAGTAAGCTTAGCAAAGCTTGTGTTATGGGTACTAAGCAACGGATAAATATAATTATTATATAGATAGATACATACTTTAATACATATTAAACACCCAAGACCCGAGAATAAACAGTCGTATTTTTTTATACAAATATCTGCCCCGACACGGGAATCGAGCCCGGGACCCAAGCTTCGTAGTCAGGTTCTCTAACCACTAGGCCATCTGGTCTGTTCTGGTCTGGTCGTCAGGCAATAATCTCACTAATTACTTCTACGAGACGCTACTTAGCCTATTCATTAATTGGTGTTTCCTGGCCATGGCTCCAGATTTGATTTGTTTTTTATTGTTTAAGTATTCTTTATATCGCTCTCAGAGAATGACTAAAGCATGAGAACTGTAACAGATTTTTAACTTACTCCATTTTTAAACCCCGATGCAAATAAGGGGTGTTATAAGTTTGACCGCTATGTGTGTCTGTGTGTCTGTGTTCTGTGTCTGTGGACACCGTAGCTCTTGAACGGATGGACCGATTTGAATGAGTTTTTTTATTTGATAGCAGGTTTTCTAGCGATGGTTCTTCTAGACATGTTTTATCACAATCGGTTTAGCCGTTTTTGAGATATTGAACCATAAAATGAGAAAATCGGGGATTTTCCAACTTTTTGATGATTAGGTTATCGAGAATCAATTGACTGAAAAACATCCCTAATGTACAATTGAATACGAATTAAAGTATCTGCGAGCGACAGCTACCTTCTGTTAGTCCGTCTTAGCCGTTTCAACATCAAAACAAAATTTATC
>NC_133473.1:6425590-6433008 GCF_025370935.1 Choristoneura fumiferana
TTACCAACGTAGAAAATGCCCGGCTTAGTTTAATTTAGTTATTTTCACAGCTATTAATGTCCTTCGGTCTGCTTGATTTGGGAAAGGCAGCCGACATAGAAACTATCTTCATTTACAGAAGAGGGCAGTCCGGTCGATCTACAACCTTGGCTCCCGAGATTCACTTTAGAGAACGCTTTAAGGAGATAAACATCCTCAAGTAGCTCACAGTACGTACATGATGTGATATTGTATACACACAAGAATATCGAGTCCTTCAAGAAAGTGTCAGACGTACATGATATCAATACTCGTAATAAGCACAAGCTTGCA
This sequence comes from Choristoneura fumiferana, assembly GCF_025370935.1. Taxonomy (NCBI): domain Eukaryota; kingdom Metazoa; phylum Arthropoda; class Insecta; order Lepidoptera; family Tortricidae; genus Choristoneura; species Choristoneura fumiferana. The sequence continues at coordinate 6,425,903 of NC_133473.1, forward strand.
GTTCCTTAATTCCGTCTACGGAAAGTAAGCAAATCTTTTTGTGGGAACTGCGTGAGATTTTACATAAAGTTCCTGTAGAAGCATGGAAATTGCCACACAACTCTTTTAAAGAATACATAAAGAGTGACTCCTGAAGAAAGCTTACTATAAAGTTGAGGAGTACTTATGTGATGATGCGACATGGCAAACTGAAAGCCGATGAAAATTGGATGTTGAATGTGTGATGTGATGTAATCGTGTTTGTGTGTGTGTGTGTGTGTGTTTATGTCGGTATTTGTATTGTATAGTGTTGTGAAGTGTGACTTGGCAGTGTCCCGGTGCATTTCGTGTCTAGTTTCTGTTCTGTTGCCGTTGTCCGCGTTGCAGAATTTAATTTATAATATTTATTAGTTTGACATTTGGAGACCTTATACATCTCCATTTCTTTATTTTATAATTATTATTAGTTTTGACTTGGAGCCTTTTTACACCTTGAAGATTGTATAATTGTATAATTTATTAATTAATTAGTTGACATTTAGAGACTATATACATCTCTGAATTATTTGGATTAGGAATTTTATTTATATAGGACTTCATACATCCCCTTGCTGTATAATAATTTTTTATTAACTCAGGGACTTTATACATCCCTTGTTATGTTAAGCTGTATATTGTTAAGCTTATGGTATTTAAACTTTTATATTTTTAGTTTAAATTCTAGCACAGGCTCGCGACGTCGAAGTTCCCAGAGACGATCCCATAGAGCTTATGGGAACGGAAGCAATACCATGCCCTCGGTACCGCTCTGCTTTCAGAGCATGACATGAGTGCGTGTGAGCTAACTTTGGGGCCGGCAGACGTGAACTTGCCTTCGAAATCCAAAAGCTTAATGGTTACTTGACCTGAAATGTATATTTCAGAACTAAATTATTGTTATTATTATTTTAAAATTTATGACGGTGAAGCATTCTACACTTCCACTGAACGTAGATATAGTTAGTGTTTAGTATTTTACTAGGGACCCATACATCCCTGTATTTATTTATTATTATTTTTTGTATTTTTTTTTCTTTATTGTATAATATAGTTTTTAAGTATTTTATTTGTAATTATATTTTTATGAAAAATGACTTTCTGCAAGTTTCTTGCGGCGCATTCTTCTTGGCAATGATGGTCTTCCGAAAGCGCTGGTAGTTTAAAAAATGACGTGTAAGTGCCATTGCGGCCTATTTACTGAATAATCATTTGAATTTTGAATTTTGAATTTATAGGCCCGTTTTGACAGCTGTCATCCAGTACAATTTATAACCGGCAATGGATAAATTGTACTGAGATACAGCTGTCAAAACGGGCTATTAAATCGTAATTAGTTTTAAGTATTACTTATTCTGTGTATAAGTCGATTCTCGAAACCACACAAATTTAGACTGGGTACAGTGAAAAAGGGATTAAAAATAAACTGCTTTAACACTCAATTCACTTTCAGTTTTAAGTAATAAATTTAATTTGAAGATAAGTCACAGCTTAAAAAAAACCCGTTTTTTCATTTTTAAGTTTTATAAAGCTTGTTTGCACAATTGTACGGCAGGACTAGCACGGATTGATTCAATTTACCGAAAGGATCTGGGAACGCGGAAAAAAATACCGCAAAGGGTTAGACACGGAGACTACGAATTCATCACGATTTTTGCTTCTTGGTCATTTGGACTAGTCGTTTTATTCGTTCGTAGGCTATGTTTAGTTTTAGATTAGATTTAAAATATTCTGGTAATAATGGCGAAGTTAGAATTATAGTACCTATAATATAAATTCTGGAAGGAAAAATAAATGTAAAATCTGACATAAGATTAAATGTTGCACTGGTGGAGTAAGAAACTGTTTTTTTTTTGTCATATTTAGAACGAAAACTTGGACAAGAAAAAAATAATAAGTAAACTAGAACTACATTACATAATGCTTTAAAATTAAGAACCTAGGATGTGCCTTAGGTCTTTACATGAGACGTTCTTCCATATGGATTTGAAACACTTTGTCTGGTTTTAGCAACATCGGGTGGACTGTTTCTGTCTCCACTCTATTTGCGACCATAAAGGCAGAAGTCCGTAAAGACATCTGCGAACGCATCCATTGCATTAAAATCGCGTTTTAAAAACAAAACATGTCCTGCAAACCGTCCCTACGATAAAATCTATCCCACTTACAACTCACATGACCTAAATCTTACAACACTGACATTACTCGTTGAACTTGGTGATGTTAAGCGCATTTGTTTGCAAAGGAGCGTTGGAAGGTGGTTTGGAAGGGAGTGAGAATAAGGGAAGGATGCGTGAGTGTAGGGGCAGTAATAGGCCGCATCCCGCAATCACTGCGCACAGGAGTCTGTGACGCGTGAACTCATTCGTTAGGCTGGTTGCAGTGAGGAAATTTTGCAATCATCAACAGTCGGCAAAATGTCTGTCATAAAAAAACCAACCTTGTTTCATTAGAAAGACTTCGTTATGGTGTGGTAAATATGTCAATGACTTCCGTAGCCTGTAAACATTTTTTTTGGATTGCGAGTCCTATTCTAAATCTCTTCATATACACTCAGAAGTAGCGACAGGCGTTTTTATCTGACCTCGGAATTATTTTTAAATAAATCGAAAAATAGTACAGAAACTAATAATTACTGAAAAATTTATAAAGACGGAGTTACAATATTATGGGTTAATCGAGAAAAAATCACCCTCATTTAACGAGCAGCGTGGTACTCGAATAAATTTTTTGTCGCCCCCGTTTCTCGGCGTGCAAAATACATACTCATGCAAAATCACCACTTTCTAGCAGTAACAGTCTCTAAGCTAAGTCACGGACCGACTGGTGTGGCGAGACTATAAGGTCGAGTTCGTAAACTTCTGAGCAAAATTTTTATTAACAATATCTGAACAAGCTTCTCTAACTCGTTAACAATAGAGTCGTGTTCATATATTTTTGATCAAATATTTGCTCAGAAGTTTATGAACTCGACTGTACTGCGCCATAGTATATCAGCAAAAATAATCTTATTGTTGGGTAATGTAAGTATATAATGTAAGGGTGACACTATTTACCGGCACGGATAATACAGTATTTGACAACTACTGAATTTGCCATATTTTATATATTAGGTATTATGAAAATACAGATATACAGACAATGACAAAAACTAAAATCGGTCGAAAATTGGATTTATAGTAATTTTTTTGAAAAATCTATATAAGTACCTGTCTCTTTCTCAAACGCTTTTCTCTATACAGCAAGTATGGCACTACTAGGTTGACGTCACATGCCAGTATGTCTTTCTCTGTCTAATTTTGGATTTCAAACCTAACTTTGTTATTTGTAAAAGTAGCTTAAATTTTTTTTTACTATTCGATAACAGGAATTGTGAAGTTTTAATTTATGAAATATATAAAAAATAGTCAAATACTGTATACCGACATGGAAATACCCGACCGATATTTCGTGTACACTGGTGTCAAACTGACAAGAGTTTCTATGGGCTGTACTGGTACACGAAAATTACATGTAGGAATGAGTGATATGCTGAATGACTGATTGAATGTGATGAATCGAATGAGGGGATGGAGTGAATGAGTGTCGAGGAGAAAGACGTAAGACGTGTGTGCGAAAGGACGTGTTGATTTGCTATTTTAATTAAGATTGTGTATTTTGAGTTTTATTGAATTATATTTTATCTCGCCAACTAAGGTGTTTTCTTAAAGTAAAACTCTAAGTTTTTGGGGGCTCGTCCGGGATTACAGCGATCCAACTGGATTTTTTAAGACGACGACGTGTTCATAGAACAAAGACGTCGACGACGGCTCACGTCAAACGAAAAATCAGACGACGAAAATACGATTTAAATACAAGTTGTGACGAGAAAATGCCTAAAGAAACAAGACGTAACAGTCGGCGAGTAGACGTTGAAGATTATTTTGAAGAAGCGATGTCATCATCACACGAGGGGGTGGTGCAATGTTACATCTGTCAGAGGAACTGGTCCAAAGTCTCCGGCCAGGATAAGGCGTATCCTGCGACCAAGTGGATCCAAGACGTGGAGACAATGCCGAGGTGTTTGGATGGACGCCGGTACAGCAGTTACTCATGGCAAGGCGGTCGTTGACAGGTACTGCGGCACTATGGTTACGCGCTGAGAGGATGTACAAGACGTGGGATGAGTTAAAGCTAGTCTTTTAAAGGATTCCCTGATAGCATTGACAGCAAGACTATCCACGAAATGATGAGTTTCACGAGTGAAGAAGTCTGACGAATCGTGCATCGACTATATGCTCATCATGAAAGAACTGGGTAAACGTGGGGAGATGCCCGATTATGTCGCGATCAATATATTATCGACGGTATAAGAGACGACCCAATGAAGAAAATGATGTTATATGGAGTGACGACATATTCTGAGTTAAAAGAAAATTCAAAATTTACGAGACGTTTAAAGAAGATTTGAAAACTAAGAAGACCCCAAATTTGCCTAACAAGAATTTAGAAACAAGCCGAAAAGTAAGTGCTACAGTTGCGGAGAGAATAACCACATGTCCAATGAGTGCCCGCACAAGCCAAAGGACTAAAATGTTTCCGGTGCAATGAATTTGCACATTTCATCACAATGTACATCGACGGCGGGAACAAGCAAGAGTCATCAAAGGCAAAATGGCGGATCAGCGGCGAGTCACATGTGTGTTCAAAAGAATTCGAATACAACGGGAAATAACAACATTCCAAAAGGGAACAAGAGCGAACGACAGAACGAGATCGAAACTTCATTCGGTTCAGTCAAGATGGCGGCAATGACGGCGCCACAGGAGACGACTGTAGCGAATGACATGAGTGACAACAACAATGTCAACGATGATGGCGGACGGCCGACGTATAATCGTAAACCGATGAAAGAAATTATTTTATTTGGAAAAAGTATTAGTGCATTAATAGACTCAGGAAGTGACATCAATTTAATTTCGATTGACTGTTTACAAGTTTTGAACGCGCCAAAATACGAACAGAGGGTGATTTCTTTGAGTGGACTTGGTTCGACGCGTGTTTATTCGTTAGGTTTTATCAAAACAAACATTTTTATAGATGAACAATGTTTCGAAGACGTAGTTTTACATATTGTGCCTAGGAATGTGATGCCATTTTCTGTAATTTTAGGCCAAGATTTTTTAAAGAATGTAACGTTTGTTATGGAAGGCAGTCGAGTACTTTTATTAAGTCTAGTAATGATTGGTACGTAACTTTATGTGTAGTTTTTGTGTTTCCGATGTTATAGGTTACATGAAGGATCCAGAGTTACAAGAGGAGGTAAGACAAGTTGTTGAGACGTATCGGCCTAACAAGACGAAAGAGGCTCCAGTTCAGTTGCGCATTACATTGAAGGATGACGTCCCGGTCGCGCAACGACCACGACGGCTGGCTTTGGCCGAGCAACAAGAGGTTGAGCGTCAGGTGAAACAATGGCTAGAAGACGGGGTGGTTCGGGTAAGTTATTCCGAGTACGCTAGCCCATTGGTGCTTGTCAAGAAGAAGGATGGTAGCACTAGGATTTGTGTTGATTATCGACAGATAAACAAAAAGATGGTGAAAGACGAATATCCGTTGCCAGTCATAGGAGATCATATTGATAAGCTGGCAAAGGAAGGGTGTTTAGTACTTGATTTGAAGAATGGGTATTTTCATTGACAGTTCACGAAGACTCTGTCAAATATACTGCGTTTGTGACACATACGGGCAATACGAATTTTTAAAGGCTCCGTTTGGTTTATCGGTATCCAAAGGTGTTCACAAGATTTATTAACGCGATTTTCAGAGATTTGATTGAGATGGAATTGTTCTGATTTTTATTGATGACGTCATTATAATTGCAGGAACGAGACACAAGCCGTTGAACGACTTAAGTTAGTACTAGTAAGAGCATCTCAGTATGGACTCGAGATTAACTGGAAGAAGGCGCAACTGATTCAAAGGAAGGTGGAGTACCTTGGTCATGTTGTGGAGGACGGAACTGTGCAACCAACCAGAAAAGATAGATGCTGTGGTAAGATTTCCTCACCTTACTAACGTGAAGCAGTTACATGGATTTGTTGGTTTAGCATCGTACTTCAGGAAGTTTATCCAAACTTTGCTCTATTGCACGACCTTTAACAGAATTGCTTAAGAAAGATGTTGATTTTACATTTGGTGAACCTCAGAAACAGCGTTTAACATATTGAAGAAGGAACTGATAAGTAAGCCTGTATTAAGAATTTTTGACCCATGTTTGTACACAGAATTGCACACGGACGCATCGATGTACGCAGTAGCTGCTATTTTACTTCAACGATGTCCAGATGACAACCATATGCACCCAGTGTATTATATGAGCAGGAAGACTAATGACGCGAACAGAAGTACACGAGTTACGAGCTTGAGGCTTAGCAATAATTGAAGGAGTGAAGAAATTTAGACATTTATAACGGACTAAAATTTAAAATTATACTGATTGCCAGGCTTTTGAGATGACGCTGAGGAAAAAAGATTTAACTACCCGAGTAGCTCGATGGGTATTAGTACTACAGGAGTACGACTATGAAATAGTACATCGTACAGGATCGCAGATGAAACATGTTGATGCTTTGATAGATATGTCGGAGTAGTTACCAGAGATTCCATGAGCAGATCAGAAGCTCAAGAACTAGATTGTGGTTAAGGGCGATCGGAGAAATTTTGAAAGAAAAACCGTACATGGATTACTGTATAGCATGAATATATACTACTAAAAGGACTGCAATTAGTCATTCCACAGGAATGGAAGTGATATCATAAAAGAAGTACATCATGAGAACGCATTTTGGGAAAAAGAGATGGTGGAGTTAATTAGTAGAGATTATCAATACAGAAGATTTACATAAGAAGATAGACGAGTTTATGGTCACATGCATTCCATGTCTGCTGGCGACTAAGAAGAGTGGAACACAAGAAGTTTCTTCATTGCATTGACAAGGGCAGTATTCCGTTGCACACACTACATTGCGATCATATTGGACCTTTATCTGAAACAAAGAAGCAGTATAACTACATACTTACGATTGTTGACGCATTCACGAAGTTTGTTT
>NC_133473.1:6434364-6456532 GCF_025370935.1 Choristoneura fumiferana
ATCATTTGCTGAAACAAACTTATCGCAATTTTACAGTAAGTACATTTTTTGTTGAATATTTCGCAAACAGATCACTGAATAGAAAAATTGTCTTAGCAACCCCCAATCGTTTTAAAAGACCTATACAACGATATCCCACAATATAGGGTTAGTGGAGAAAAAAAATCACCCCACTTTTCGTCTACGGGAACCTCCCTAAATTTTTTTTTTAATTTTTTTTTAAAGTACCACTTTGTCGGGTGACTGATGTTTATATTCATGTCAAATTACAGCTTTCCTAGTACTAACGGTCTCTGAGCTTACCCGCGGACAGACAGATGGACAGACATGGCGAAACTATAAGGGTTCCTAGTTGACTACGGAACCCTAAAAAATGAGGCTTTATGCACTGAAAAAAAAACGTGTAATCTGTGTCGGCCCTAAACTGGGTAAGTATGTATTGTAATAGGTAAAGTTCCGGGCGGTGCCTATTTTCTTTAATTTTATTACTCCTTGTTGGCGCGGTGATTAGTTTGGAAGTTTGCGAACGTTTTGTGGGCGCTGAAAGGAAGTTTTATAGATAATTATTTTAAGAAAAAAATATATTATCTAAAATAAAATATGTGTTTTGTGCTGAACACTAACTGCGAGTAAAGATTTAAGAAACGTTAATTAGGTATCGACTAGAAATTCAGATTGTCTCCATATTTGTATCTATGTATCTATCAGTCAAACTAACCAGACACACACACACAGACACACGTACACACGTTCGTATTTATAATATTAGTAAGACTAACAATAAGTAACTAATAACTAAATTTTCTGTAGTAGGTTAAAAAATATATAGCTTTTATTTTCTATGCGGCTCAAAGTTTCGTAGCTAATAGTACCGCCCGCTACGCCGTAGCCGTAGCGGCGTAGCGAAATTGCCTACGAACGTTATCATTAACGATATTAAGAGCCTGTTTCACCACTTGTCGACTTTAAGTGTCAGATAAAAGTAATGCCGTCTTTGTTTATGAGGACAAAACCAACAGAGACGGCATCACCTGATATCCGTCATTTATAGTTAGTCGACAAGTGGTGAAACAGGCCCTAAATCTACTGCTTGTCGCACCTGTCTCATATGACATACCAGTAAGTTAACTAACTTAGAACCTGTTTCATCACTGTTATAAGAGAGAGAGAGAGAGAGACATTTTTTTTTTGTGTTCGATACACAGAAAAAACACGTTAGGAAGAAATAATAATAAAAAAATCGACTAGTATAAATTGGGGCCCACTTAGCATAATGTTGCGGCAAGCCGCAACAGCATTATGCTTGTGTTATCAGTTCTTAATATCTTGTAATATTTTTGTGTTTTATCTTATAGTCTAAAATTTGCACCCATCTAGAGAACTTTTTGATGTTTCTCTCTCTCTCTCTCTCTCTCTCTCTCTCTCTCTCTCTCTCTCTTTTCAGCCCTCAATGCCCATCTGTTTTCCGTGGTATATGGCCTGCACTTTGCCACTTCAACGAGCTCATTCGGTCGGTGACTCTCGTTCTTCTACGTATCCTCATTTCTGATTTGATCCCGTAGGGAAACCGCATTTATACTACAAGTAGGATTTTAGTAGCTATGGTGGTCTAGTGGCTTAACCTATGGCCTCTCAAGCACAGGATCTTGGGCTGGGCTCACATCGCTAAGTAATCGGAAAACATCGTGAGGAAATCTGTTTAAACCTGCGTAGCAATTCAGTGGTGTGTGTGAAGTTTCCCATCCGCACTGGATTCAAGTGGGACCTACGACCCATGTACTCTCATTTTGAGATAAAGCCTGTGCCCAGCAGTGGGATGTTTATAGGCTGGGATGATGGGTGTGTTACTATTTACTTATAATATTAACTACTTACAAAAAATATTTAGGGCACACGTAAAATGTGGGAAGATTTTTTTTTTCACTTCCACCCTATATTTTGGGGTATCGTTGGATAGGTATTTGAAAAAAAATGTACGCGAGTTGAACTGCGCGGTTCACATTATATTGGTAAATGATATTTACAGATAGCTTTTCGAGTAAAAAATCAAAGAACTTCAGACTAGTTTTGGTGATTATAGACAGATGACCCAGACCATTGGTTGGTTACAAGTTGTACCTTCATACCAAATTTCAAGATTCTGAGTTTGCGAAAATTTGCAGCATAAACGGCTGCATCTTTTGATTGCATTGGCTTAGAAGTTTTATTTTTTCACAGCTTCAAGGAACAGTAGACCTCAGTATTTGATATAAATTTCAGCTTGATAACTCCACGCGTTCCTGAGAAAAAGGGTCTTGACAGACAGACAGACAGACAGACGGACAGACGGACAAAAAGTGATCCTATAAGGGTTCCGTTTCTTCCTTTTGAGGTACGGAGCGCTAATGAATAGGGGTTTATCGAAAATTAACGTTTCCAATTGTCGACGCAGGAAAGAGCTTATCCGTCAAATTTCAATACGATGCCACGCCCTCCCGTCAGCCACTTAACGAGTTATGCCCCTTGAGGCAACACAAACTATATGTATACACAGCAGGAGGAAACGACTTGTGCCAACAAAGGCACGATTCGAATGAAATTCATTTCCTTCATTTCGTCTATGTTTGCACGGAGACCTGTGCTACGGAGCTAAAAAGAGTGACATTGTTTATAGGTAACTTTTACCCGCGGTTTCGCACCTAGACCTTGAAGCGTGTGTAATTCCGGGATTTCACAAAAAAAACACGGGGATTCCCAAAAATTACATCGGAGATTTTATTATTACCGTAAATAAAAAATACCGTTACTTTGGGTTAGTGTCCTTACAGCATAGTGTTTACACATCGCATCCCGGCTTGATAAAGACCCGGGATCTCAGCGCCCAGCATTTCCTTTTGTTTTTTTTTTTCAGTGTGTTCTAGTTGCAATGTAATAAAAATACAAGGGTTTTTTCTTTTAAGGGCACGGAATCCTAAAAATACATGTACAAGAGCTCTTTGCAGCCTACTTGCAAAATTAGTGTTCTGAACATCATTTGAAATGCGTGGTGAATGAGTGGTTGATAATGATAACACTGTCGTATAACGAAACAGAAAACCTACATAGTCAGCACTCCTTTTAGAAAATGAAAATAATAATAACACACACACACACACACACACACACACACACACACACACACACACACACACACACACACACACAAACACACACACACACACACACACACACACACACACACACACACACACACACACACACACACGTATAAACATACACGTTCACACACAACACTCACCACACAAAAACACACACACACACACACATTACACATTACATACACATTGAATGGCAATAATAAAAAACCTGAATCACTTTTAAAGGCAGTTCAGTCAAAGTTGAAAAAATCTTAAATCTCAAATTAATAACGTGAAACAAAATTTGTACCTCAAATTTTCGATTTTGAGGTACGATTTTTTTGTAAGTAAAAAATTGTATAAAGTGTATGTATTTGTTTGTTTTTTGTTTACATGCACGATCGCCTCATTCAATTGCCTTGGAACCGTGACACATCGATATTTTGTGACAGTTTAATAATACACTTACCCTATTTCTTGCAAAGAAAGGTGGTCAGTGTGAGTAAGGAGTAATGACTAATGTCACGTACGCGAAGCTTTTAAGAAAATTAATATAATAAGTAAATTTATCTATCTATTCTAAAAACGTCAAAAAGTAGCACCCACAGTGACGTTTTTTTCGACTGACCTTAAAAAACTATACATTTGAATTTAGTACTTTGAAGTATGTAAATACATTTTGATTTTAAAGTTACTTAAATGTCTTTTCCGATTTATCACAAATGTTATATACAGTACGATTACTTGGAGTTAACACTTGACAGATGGGCGTGCCATCAGTCAATTTTCAACTTTTACGTCATACAAATAAAGCCATTTTTAGTATACCGCTACCCACGTTTACAGATTATGTAAAAACTATTTTATTTGTATGACCTCAAAGTTGAAAATTGACTGATGGGCTGTCAAGTGTTAACTCCAAGTAATCGCACTGTACCTATAATTTAACTCAACTCTTGTACATTTAGATTTTTGGTGTACCTACGACTGACGGTCATTATAAGAAACATTTCGTTCGTAACAATGCCTCGCGGCGACGACGTGATTTTTAAAAATAAACGACTGCTAAAGGAAACTGAAATTATACAAAAAAACTTCTCGTTGTGAATAAAATAAATGTAACAAATTGTTTCTAGTTTCGGACTTGGTCAACAAATTTGCGACCTATAAACAATAACTTGGCTCATCTGCGACTATATGAAACTAAGTTTGTCTATGCAACAAATGTGTGTTAATACAGCCCTCCACCTCCACACTGTAAGAACACACATAAACCCAGATATCGCCACATCCACGCATACTGACGCGTTTTGGGTTCAACATAAATGTGTTGTGTAAACATAGCATATCATAAGGTCGCGGGTGAGCAAAGTAATTATTTATAGTTCAGTGATATACACCTCCGCAAAGTAACGCCTGATTCAATAAACTATTTAACAAATCTGCATCTTCTAGAACTCGTAAAGTTAGGAAGCAAAATAAACATTATCTAGCATGATTAAATTAAAAGTAAAGCTTCTGTAATTTGATCAGTTACTTTCCAAACAAACAAAATCCGTACTACTTCCATAACGACTTCAGTTGTTTTCAAAATAGAATATTAAATTACATCAACAACAAAGTTAACGGCTTAAACTTATGAAAAAGGCCTCATTTCTCTTTAAAATTACCCTTCAGTGATTTCTGTTACTACTGAAATCAACTACTCTAGCCCTCTAGCAATTAACCCCGTCCTTGCTGAAAAACTACGTGATCCAAGCTCCCAAGACGTGACCTTCCTTACCTGTTGCTTACCCTCAGAGAAAGTGACGCGGCCAAATGCGCCATCGCTCATGAAGTTGTCAGCTTCTCGATTCTGCCAAATTCACGGGTAAATTCTTTGTAAACAGAATTAAGAATCGCTTTCAAGCTTCGTTGGCGCCCAACATGGGACTCTTAACCTAAAATCTTAATTAACATAGATGAAAAGCGTTAATATATATTTTTTTAATGACTTTTTTGTGTTTTTTGTATAATTTGAATTTTACAGCGCATTGGTTTTACTATAATGCTGTAATTTTTTATTGGAAAATAAATAAAATATAGTAAAGTTAAATTAAATAATTGTCATTCACAATGGTTGTTGCTCTCAGGTATAAAAACCTTTGCATGAATAAAATTTGCATACCACAAACCACAGAATTCCAAACAAACATTCAATAACACAGATACACGTAAATTCGCAAATTTCGCGAATCCTCAATGACGGGTTGACGATTAAACCGTAATTAGATGTTATCTATCTACTAACACTTTATGTCAGTTGACCCGAAAATCCCGATTACACGGCTGAATACATTTGAAACTAGTTACAGACCGATACAGATGCCGGGGTAAGGCTGCCGAGGGAGGTGGCAACACCGACCCGGGCGGAGGCAGTGTGCGCGAGTCGCCGCGCCGACCGCTCCTCATAACGTCACGCTGATAAAAATATAATCATATCACGCCCCTATAAATAATTATCGTGTCGAGTGCGTAAATGACTATTAGTTTGTGCTACCCCGCCCCACCGATTTCTTCCATTCAGTGCTCAATAACCTTTTAAGTATATTAACTATGGCGATCTCTCGCGAGTTCCTGAGCTGACCCTATGATTAAGTGATCACAGACGGTTAACTTTTAACTAAAACTACTAACGTGTTCATAGTGAGTGAGTGTTTTAAAACGATAGTTGAGCTACTTTCAAATTCCATTATACAGAAGCGCTGAATATTTTGTCGACCCGCATCCCCTGCGCGAATCATCATTAATATTAAAAGGAATTAACAGCAAATGAATGTAACGAGATGTGCTTTAAGTATCTTAAAATTAAATAAACTCTCCGGAAAGTAATAATTAAATCGTATATAACATACGTTCCGTTACGGCATGTGTTTAGCCTGAAGTTTATTAGGGCAAAATTAAGTTTTTTAATCGCAGTAACACTGAGTTTGAGAACGAATTTGCTTAATTGACTTTTTACACTGTAACGCGGTCCTAAGAAGCTTGAGAAATGTTCATTTGAATAAATAGGCAATCTTGCGGAGATAATGTCACCAAGGGAACACTTTAGACGCAACAGTTAGCCCATAATCCTGACTCAGCTTACCCACGCCCCGACTTCTTACATTTCTTATAAAGCGGGCCTTTTTGACATACGATACGACACACCGCGTTTCTCTAGCTCTAACATTTCAGGTGTTTCTAAATAAAATGTTTTATTAATGCACATAAATTGCGCACGTGAACTGCGTACGTGGTCGATTACACGTGAAACGCTCGCCCGGACAGATATATGTGACAGAGCGGCGTTTTATTGCGCCGCGTTAAAATATTAACAGCCTCCAAGATAATTGGATTAACACGGCGATGATTTTAATTTTGGCGCCCAACGTGGGATCGATTGAATTTCCATTAATAGCTCGCGCAAAGCAATTGGCAACCCTGACAGCCAGCAATCTATTGTGGTAGAGAAATTGCGGTTTTGTTTTCATAACTCGATAACGAAGGCTCACAGCTGCTTCGGTGAGCCATCATCAATCAATGTATCGAGTACGCTACGTCGTACGCCCGCCACGGCTTTGATCACGGCACGGCTTACGTTCGGTGATCCGTCGCTCAAAATTATATATGCAACTGGTAAAATAGAATGCATTTTAAATTCAACTCCACTAAGCCTCCATATAACTTTATATCGCGCGTTAAAAGCTACTATGTAACGTTTTACATTCCCGCTTCTAGCAACTCTGTCGTTTAATGGGTACTCGTTTAGTGAATACGACCCACACTCAGTTTAATGCTTCAAAACCGACGTTACCTCGCGTCGCGTTAAATGTTTAACAAATGCACCATAAAATGATTTAATTCCCGCCGTATTTAATCTAGTACTTACTTCAGTAAACAACGTCCCACACAGTGTCTGTCGTAGCGGGGTTTTACAACTACGTGGGCGTCCATCCAGGACGATCGTTTACGACCCCGTCTCAACAAGCAACTAATAAATCAAACTAAGTAATCGTATTCTGTCAGTAATAAGCCCCAAAAAGACTCGGCGCTTACTCGCGTAAGATCTCTGAGCGTGTCGTAAATATTTGAAAACACTTCGTGCCCTTTCTTCTGAAATAAAATATTTTATTTATATTTTGGCTATCGTTCGCGAGTTCTAGAACTGACACAAATGATTAACTAAGTGACCATAGACGGTTAACTTTGAACTTAAACTGTTTTAATGTTCTTCTAAACACAATCGACGCCACATTATATTTCTACTGGCATCAAAAATTCTTGTTTCAATGCGTCTTATAAGCTAATTTAACCACTTTTTTCCAGTTTCAAATATATAAGAGACAATGAAGTGTACATTGACTTAAAACAACGTGGAATCTTTAAACACTCGGAACTTATTTGGAGTATGCAATGAGTGAACTATTAAAGTGTAGAAAAGTGTAGACTAGCCTTCAAGATGAGTGGTCTAGGTCCGCCCGGGGTGTGGGCCGCGCAAAAGAGGCTGGAGTCGTGGGCTCGAGCTGCCAGAGAAAGAACTTCGAGTGCCAGCAGTGGGCAGAGCCACAACTCCACAGACAGCTACGGAGATGACAAATCGCATGGAAGTCCTAGTGTACGTATAAAGACTGTACCAAACCTTATCTAGGGACTCTTAAATTACCTTAATTACTTAATTACCCATTTTTAATCATATGTAAATTGTATTATTTCTTTTTTTTATTCTTTGTACAGAATCGTCATTCATTTAATTTCACAGTGGTTTGGTTTTTACAAGCTGTGAAATTTATTGTAATAAATAAATTACGCTTTTCTTCTATAGAATTAATACTCGTAATAAGGAATTCAAAAAAATTTTTATGCTTGATTGTCTGTCCACTTTTCCTCCGCTCGTGCTACTGATGCTTGAACTTTTTTGTTTAAGAACATACATTTTGCTAAATGATGCTACTCAAAACTGAAATGTAATCCTTTCTGAAATACAATCTCTGTAATATAATAACCCATTTTTGAGCACTTTAATTAAGTGGCACTTCGGTACAGGGTGAGCATGGACAATGAATATGTAGGTACCTACAGGTATAATAATATTTTTAAGCCAGGGGCCTCGCATTTTTACAAGCATTATAATATTATAACTATTAATTTAATTTGCCCTGTTTGTTGGGTCAAATCTTGCAAGTTCATTTTGATCCAATTCCAGTTATCGAGTAAATGGGAAAGTATGCGTGATTCTGTCTATCTATTACGTAACAAATTTAATTGAGATCCTGGGAAGAATACAGGGTGTTTCGGGAGACGTGAGCAGGACCTACCCAACTGAATTGACTACAATATCGTACCATTATTAGTGAGATAACGTATTGTTTTTAAAATATTGAAAACAAAAAAGTACTTATCAAACTCTTACTCACAAACTCTTACTAAGTGCATGGTCACTGCAATTAAAGGTGTGTGGGGATTTTACTCAAATATGATTGTGGACGAGCCAGTAACTTTTACTGACGATTTAGAGTTGGTCTGGATCACCCATTATAAAACCGTTTTTATCCCAGAAAATTGGATACTTCTCGCGGGATAGCGATAAAGGAATTCTTATCAGACAAAGTCGCTGGCAAAAGCCAGTACATTATAAATGCTCCTTACGACTATGAATATTACAAGCAACGTGATAATACGTACCCCAACTCAACGGTGCTTGAAGCACTCGCATCCTAGTTCCTTGCAGCGCAACAAATCTGAGTTACGAAGGGGACAGCATGAATAATTTCTGCAGTAGGTACAGTCACCAGCACCAATATCTGACACAACAAGTGTGCATAAATATCTGATACGACTCTATTTCTAGGGCCGGGAGGGCGTGTCAGATATTTTTGCACGCTCCGCTGTGGCAGATATTAATGCTGGTGACTGTACCTACCTAAGATACAGTACCCTACATATTCAGACCATATGTACCTACTGCTTAATGTCACTTTGCAATATGGACCACGAATGGTCTGTTAGGACGGCAGCGACTGTCCAGATCTGCTAATATTGTTAACGGAGCTATTACAAGAAATACAACAGCACAAGAATAACTGAAGCGTTTTATTAACTATATTTAATATTCACAATAATTAAGTAGACCCAATTATAATAGTGTCTTGGCTGAAGCGCAGAGTGCAGAAGAAGCGCCGTTTGCTCGGCGACTCCTTTTTATACACGCGAGAACACGCATATTGCCCCTCTGCCTAGCCCCACGAGAGCGGTGGTGGGGCGCGCCGCTGTTTATTCTGCCCCGACAGATGGCGCTGTATGCCGCGTCTTCAACTCTTCATACTGTTTGTTGCACGAAGTTTTCAAGCAGGCCGACAGATGGCTCGCTTTTCAATCGATAAGCTTATTTTGCACAAATGCAGTCAGAAACCCGGTTTCCAGCGCGAGCGCAGTGGACTCATTAATGACTTAGTTTAACGTACAACCATCGGCTGCATGAAAGTATTTTCACTGGACCTCTATGAAGTTGGTCGATGTAAGTTAAACCTTGTACAGTCACCTGCATTAATATCTGCCACAGCGGAGCGTGCAAAAATATCTGACACGTCCTACTGAGCCTAGTAATAGAGTCGTATCAGATATTTATGCACGCATTGTTTTGTCTGACGATATTGGTGCTGGTGACTGTACTATTATTTATTCTGTGATTAAACTAAGTCATTAATGAGTCCGCTGCGCTCGCGGTGTTAATAAAATTGGGCTTTAGCCTTATTGAGTTCGTAGCCTAACCGTATGTATATCTTTGTATTAAATTTTAATTTCATTTTGATTCCTTGACTGACATTGATTAAGACGTTCGTTGTACAGAAAAAGGGTTTGTCAGACAGATCGGACAGCAAAATGATGGTTTAAGGGTTACGAGGCCATCCAAGATAAAACATCTTTATTCGGGTATTTTGTTACTGATAATAATAATACGGGTCTGTAATAAAATAAATGTTCTGAAAACGGGTAAGGTCCGAGTGAAATGAGGTTATTCAATATCATCTGAAACATCCGTTTAGAATACGAAAAAAAAATCGTAATTTTTTTTTTACCATAATAATAATGGACTATTAAATTGTCTGGGAATTGAGATATTTTATTATATTATATTTATTTTACTTTTTTATTAAAATATTTTTTGTCAAAATGTCGATAAGGACAAAAAGCAGTGGAAAGCGAATGAAAGACTAATAAACATACATTTTTGGCATAAAATTATAACTTAAATAAGTATATTTATTTCCACTTCACAAAAGTACAGTAACACCAGTAACTTCTTACAAATACACTACTGTTCATTGTCTGTCTCAACTTACTCTCTCTACCTTTTACAAAGGACGGAGTCCGAACTAGGTAGAGACCTATTTTACAGCTTGTTGCCCTGTTCTAGCATTTTACGTCAAAAATTGGATTTCTACTCTTTCTGGGCGTAAACCTACGGGTATGTAGGTACCAGTGACGTGGATCTCGCATTTTCATTTGCTATGAAGAGCGTGAGTTAAGATATCTTCGGTTGTAACACCTCGCATTGGCGTAGGTCCACATCCATTATCATGCTTGTCATCACTGAGGCTACATAAATAGTAGATTATTGTCGTGGCCTGGAAGTAGGCAATTGCTGGCTGAGTATGAGTATTAAACGGACGAGCTTGCCAGTCCGTTTAACTAATACGAAGCCAGCTATTGCTATTCCAGCCGAGACTAATATAAATCTTTTCTCAAAAATGGTGAATAATTCTGAAATAGAATAAACTTTTTCTCAAAATATATTACAACATTTGATTTTATTCCAATATTTTCTTATGCTTTCCCGCCTTTTTTTCATTTTAAATAAACTGCAGGTGTATTTTTCTACCGAAAATACCACAAGCTGTTTCAGATCCAATAAAAAAAGCCCTGAGTTCCAACAAAATATCTGATACCGGCCATTAGACTTCGCTGTATACGACTTGTGCCAACATTTCCATGGCCTTTTTAACTATTTAAGAAAAAATTGTGACTGAGCTAGCGCGCCTGCAATCTTTTTAACTTTTTAAGCGAAAGCGAAGCACTGAGAATCACTAGAACTTTTTTTAAAATTAGGAATCTATAAAAAGGGAATATGTAAAAATGGAAACCTGTACAAATGAGAATGGGAGTCTGTAGAAATGGGATTCCGTATATCTAGGAACTAACTAGATTCCTGATAAATATTTGAAAGTGCCGCGCGGTCAGAAAATTTTAGGTAATGGCATTGGCATGAATTATAAACTTACGGATATATCGTACGAGCTGGTGGATATATTACAAAGCGTTATTGATTTACGGCCAAATTAGATCAGTTACAAACTTCGGAAACAGCTAAAGCTGTGGTTTAATGAATCCATTATTAATAATAGATGAGACGGTCGATTACAAAGTTTTAGTTTTACTTAAGTGTTTCGATTGTAAGTTCTCAGTTGTATTTGTAGCACTTTTTGTCCAGGTTAAAGTTTTTTAAGCTATTTAAACTTTGGAAAAGATATTAAAGTGAAATACATAAAAGTCTAAAAAAAATACCTATGATAACTTTTTTTTCTTTTATTAGGTTTCAGTAAATTGGAGTAGGTACTTACTTATCAGTAAAAACTTGATTATCTTTGCAATCATAATATCTAAAATGAGCTAATGAGCTAATACTTTTCATACTGACTGAGTTAAGAAAATATACATAGATTTTTAGCCATATGGGAGCCTCGTACCTACTTTTAGCATGCATTGCATGATATTTCTTTTCTTTTATGTATTTGAGTTCTGCATTAAACTTTAAACTGCTATATTATGTTGCTTAAACTGTGCCCGAATTATTATTTTATTGGAAAAAATATACTAAATGAACTAGGCCTAGACAAACAATTCACACTAAAATCTTTTATAAAAAGTAAGTAGGAAGTGAAACTAAATTCTTTAGTAAGATTTACGAAAGTAATGAAAACTTTATCGTTCCCCGTCGAGAACCCAATTTCAAATTATTTTTAAAAGTCGCTGAACTATTGTTGTTCAGTTTGACGAGTATGATATATGTTTTAATTATTTGCTCATATTACAGGCCACACCCGGTATAGATTCCAAAAAAGTTACCAAAGATGGCCGAACGTCACTGTCGCAGGTGTCATTGTCATTGTAACGTTCCAGATGTAACCAACCCATGCACATCAATAAAAAATAGTCATAATAATATTTTGTTGTTATTTAAGTGTAAAGATTATCCCAAGTTTTCGATGTTTTCTATATACCTACGCTACGCATACCGTATTGTGTACAATGTGTGTTGCACATGAATACCTTGGTTTTGAACTATCCATGTGCCAAAATGTATTACAATCGATTAAGCCATTTTTACGAGTTTGACTGACACACATACAAACTATTTTTTACACTGCGACTAAGGAGTTATGAACTATGTATTAGTAATAAAAACAACAATAATGGTGATATGAATATTTATTCAATCTTCATTTTCCGAACAATTTAGTTCATCCTCATCCGTATTAATTATAAAGGGTTCACTCACATCATCAATTAAATCATCTACCTGCATCATTCTGTCTTCTATTTTAATCACATGATCAATACACGAGCTCCAACGCTCCGGTTTCACCTTCTGCAGTAATTTGTTGTCAATATTTCTATGTGCATATCAAAAATATTTATACATAAATAGTATATAGTACGCAAATTATGAGATTAATAGTATCCAAATGTTGTTAAAACCTGAAGTATTGCCACTATAATATGAACTTTTCTACTACAAAACAGTTTCAACCAAATATCTGTAGGTGAAATTAATTATTGAGATTAAATTATTTATATATGCGGTTGCATTTAATTTCAACTTTACAATTATATATAAATCCTTAATATTTTAATAAGGTTCAAGACCGAGTTATAGAAGCAACGGAGATTTCGAAATATACATTAAAAAATATTAAACGAAAGCAGACCAAAAAAATTCATTTGACATACCCAAGAGAACTAGATACAGTATAACAACAGCTCTATAATACTTCCAAATAAAAGTAGTGTGTTAAAGCGAGGTGTTCTCTATTTAAATTAACGATGGAAGAATTTAAAACTGCTGATTTTGTTTTATTTGTATCATGAAAAATAGGCATATTGTGTTAAAATTAGAAAAAAAGAAGCGAAATATTATTACAGTAAGGTTTATTTTGTACTGATGGTTATTCTTTACATAACCTTTTACGGTAACTGAAAAGTTTTGCAAGTTGATAACAGAACAGAACCGCATATCACGATCGCGTGTCATCGTCAATACCCGAAAGTTTTTTTTTTACGCTTTGTGGTGTAAATAATCTAAGATACAATAGTTTAATATCAACTGCTCGTCACGATTTACGAAAGATTGCTTTTTCCGATGCAGACGTTCATTATTGAGGAGTCCTGGTGCTTCGGATCACCACCCGTTTTAATATGCATTACGAGGAGCATAAATTGCTTAGCAACTGTGTCAAAGTAATTAAAATTCAACCCGTGAAATACTTGTTATTGAGTAGTAACTTCGATGGTCAACTGTGGTCTTCATCATCAGTTCCACTTCACCAAATGATGATTTACAATAGCAAATACACGAGTTACTACTAAATATATCCAATTTACTATAGGTGTCCCTAAAACATTTGAAGAGTTCCCTCGATTTCCTTAAGATCCAATCATCAGATCCTGATTTGGTACTTATGGGATCTAATTGAAGACATTCCTAGACGAACGCAATTAAAAAAAATCAAATCGGTTCATAAATGACGGAGTTCTGAGGTAACAAACATTAAAAAAACAAATACAACCGAATTGATAACCTCCTCCTTTTTTTGAAGTCGGTAAAAAAAGAGATGGTGAAACGGTAAGGAATGTTTGACCGAAATTGGTAACACTTTGAGAAAGATAGAGATGGGTGGAAAAGAAAAAGAGGCATTGACCATTCCATAAGTGTGCCAGCTATTAGGCTAAAGAAAAAAAACAGTGACTTTTTTTTATTCGACTGGATGGCAAACGAGCAAGTGGGTATCCTGATGGTAAGAGATCATCACCGCCCATAAACATCTGCATCACCTGAAGAACGTGCCGTCAAAAATAATCTTTCTTGGTCCGTGGGGCCCTGGCGTTCTGGGTCTCTTCAAAGGTCTATCAAAGAGACTCAGAGATATCACAGGAGACCAAAGAGCAGGCAGTTTCCTCGCTCAACGCATCAGTCTTGCGATCCAGCGGGGAAATGCTGCCAGCATCTTTGGTACAATGCCGCAGGGTCCATTTTAGCTTATTTAATTTTATTATACCTTATTAGGTACCAACTTTTTGCTTGGATCTGTATTATTCTGGAAATAAACAAATAAATAAAAGCTTGTAAAGCAGTTAATGTCTCAGGTAATTAAAAGGTTAATTATCTTTCGAATCAGACCACAATTGTCGAAGTTCTCGATGAACTTACGAAAACAAATACATCACCTTCTAGCTTTTTACCTAAAAACGTTTTGGAAACAATATAATTAACCAATTATCCTTTTATACAATAAATGACGTCTACGGGTATGAATATGTCCAGCAATAAACAAAGCATATTCACAAAGATTTAAAATTTCCTATCCTTGTGCGATTATTTATCAACAGAATAGTCCTTTGTGAACTCCGATTAAGTCGGAAACGTAGCAATGCACTTAAAAATGTTGTTTTTTGGAACTTTTGTAATTTTTATTCAATTCCAAATTTTTACTTTTACGGTCATCCCGTAAACCGAAATGAAAATACAAACTGAAATTATGATGCAAAGAAAAACAGAAAAATAGACCATCACTGGAACGAAACCAGTCCTCGGTAATCCGTCGCGTGCTATACGCTCACCACTGATGGTAACGCGGTATGGTACCATCAGTGGTGTAGCGGTATAGCACGTACGGATTACCGAGGACCTGTTCGATTCCCAGTATGGTCTTATTTTGTTTTTTCTGTGCATCTATATTCAGTTTGTAATTTCAATTTCACTTGAAAATGCTTTCACTAGAAACAGTGAATTACTATTTTAAATGCAGTTAACATTTGTGAGTTAACCGCAGTTCCCACAAACTTCCCTGTCGCTCGCAATGAAACGCCGGCATTAAATTGGACAAAAACATAGATAAAGTTTTACTCGGTAGCTCTAGACTAGTTATGAAAATCCGCTGCGGCGAAGTATGGCCCGTCGCTCACCTTATGTCATTTTATATCCTTCCCTTTTAGGTAAATAAGTAAGTAGCACTCACACTTTTGCCCTAGTTTGATTTCTCGTCGCGTGAAAGTAAGTATTATGAGCTGTAGACTCTAGAAGTATAGACTAGTCAGGTAATTCAGTATTATCGACGTATATCAGACCACAGCTGGTCATAGGTATCTCCAAAATTATGCCATTTTACCATGTCCTGGACTTCGGCATTCAGATTAGCACCATTTAGTTTCTTGTTTATTTTCTCATCCTCGAAAGTTAATTTATTCACGACGTAGTTTACGACGATTCTTTGCTCTTAAATAATAAATCATTCTTTCTTATCCTTGACGTTCGCATAAAAGTAGGTACGATCAAAAGCATAATAAATAACGCCCGAAATAAACGCCGACAAAAAGCGCCGCCAAAAAAGAATAAGTACTAAAATGTAAAAATAATTATGCACTACCTAGCTGTTGCCCGCGACTTCATCTGCGAAGAATTCTTTTATCCCTATCCCGCGGGGACTATACTGATTTCCCGCAAAATTAGCCTTGGTTAATTTAGTATAAGTACCTAGTAATATTTTTTTTATCTAAGCATCGTGGTGTTGGGGACCGCTAAGGTTAATACTTTAAAAATACAAATAATTATGTTCTTTAGTTTACGTTTTCCGTGATATCCGCATAGGTAGTGCCAATAATTTGTACTATTAGTAGGATTTCCTAACTAAATTGGTTTAAATTCTCGTTGATAAATTCATTAGCTCGAATTCATGGTCGAACTATTGAAATTTTGTAAAATCAACAGTATTTTTAGGAATAACGCTCGATTCTAAACTACAGTGGGACCTCACGTCACAGCAATCGCGGTAGATTGAGCTCTGCTGCTTTGCAGTTGGAATATACGGCAGCTAACCGATGTGGCGACGGCACGGTTGGTGTATTTTGCTTACTTTAATAGCATTATTTCGTACGGCCTTATTTATGGGGATCTGCTGCAGACATTGAGTAAATTTTTATCTTACAAAAGAGAGCAATTAGAGCAATTTATAATTTGAAGACGCGTGAATCTTTAAGATCTTTTTTAAGGAAACAGATATCCTAACCCTGCCGTCGCTTTATGTTTTTGAAATAATCAATGTATGTTAGGAAGAAAATATGTGATTTCCCACTAACGTCGATAAGCCAAAGGCTTACTAGAAACACAGGAAGCTTAAAGTTCCATCTTACAGACTGGCTAAAACCAAAATCTTTTCTGGGAAATTGCAATACGTTTTTATAATAAATTCCAAAAATATTATAAATGAAACGGATACAAAATTAGATCTATTGTCAAGAAGACATTAATATCAAAGGCGTATTATAAAGTTAATGATTATATCATGGACAGGGATATTTGGAAATAATTCTGATCCGCATTAGCGATCCCTTCAAATAGCGAACCTACTGTGTTAAAAATAAGTTGTGTTAAATACTTGTGATGTCTACATATCATTTAATAATATTGTAAATCTGTTTTAAAAAAATATATACCTCGTTTAGTTTCTGCCGGATTCTTCTCAGCCCCAGGTTTTGCCGAACCGGGGTAGATTTTTTTACATTCATAAGTGCTTGTTATAGCCTAAATTGAATAAAATATTTTGACTTTGACTTTGACTTTGACATAAGGTTGATATCTATTCATATTTTGACGCTACGGCTGTATATATATTTTTGCATTCGACTGTACAAGCGACCGTGATTATATTATTTATATACACGTTTGTGTTTATATTTACTTGCTAAAATAGTGACACTTGTATAATATAAATATCTAAATAATATTTACTAAGTTTTTCTATCTGAGTCCTTATACACTTAAAAAAGTGCTTGCAGCGTGCATGCACAGATTCATTTTTTTTAGTATTACGAAAAGAATACGGAAGGAAAATGACCGCTTTAGTTAATTTTCACAACTGCGAACAATTTATCTTAGATGTAGGTGCTTTTATAGCAATATTACACAGATTTATATCATTTTTGAATTATTCACATTATTTTTTAAACTCAGCCCTAATTCCCGAAGTACTAATGATATTACCACGGTTCAAAGGTGAAATATTGTAACTCGGGTGTCATTTTGGATTTGTTACGAAACAACGAACGCAAAGTTCAAAAGGTCAGACCGCACAGTCAACTTCGCCAAACCGGGACCTAAGGGCATTATTATTTTACAATATAACTGTGTAGGTGTTTGTTGTAGCTCGCTAACAATATTTTCTGCATAATAGCTTTATTGTTTTAGCTAAATAAAGTCTGAAGCCGATGCTGCATCATCCACATACCTACATGAGCATGCGAGATAAATTCGGACGTTTCCGAAAGCTCTGCCTGACTGGTAAATGATAACTAAATCACAGAATAGCTATAGACTAAATACAATTTAAGTACATTCATCCAATGAATTCTATTCTAAAACTATTTTTAAGCTTCCGTACATCAAAAGAAAAAAAAATGTAGTCTTTATAGGACCGCTTTGTTGTCCGTCTAACATAAGAAAAACCACTTTGTATCATGGATACATTTTACACAGAAATATAGAAAACCAACGTTTTTGTGTACTCGTAAATCTTTTAGCTTATTAAACCTTTTTTCCACAGGAAATGCTGATCTCAAAGGAGCAATGCCGGGTACAGCCGTTTAGTTCAGAAACGCGCGCAGCCAGTTCACTGCCTCACGCCCGTCTGGCCCGTACGCCTTCCATATCCTCGCAGAGCAGCCTGGACAGCGGCACCTCTAGAGCTACGGTAACTAATATAACCTCATCACGGCTATATCCAATCATCAAGGTTATCAACTCAGATATGCGTGCGGCTAGCTCGGTGCTTAATGCCTGACGTTTCCCATCTTTTTAGGGTTCCGGAGCCATAATGGCAAAAACGAAACCCTTATAGTTTCGCCATGTCTGTCTGTCTGTAGGTCTATCGGTCTGTCGGTTTGCACGGATATATATGTAAACTATGCCAACAAAATGGTACAATAAAAAATATCAAAAATATTTTTTTTAGCTTACCTCCCATAGACGTAAAGTGGGGGTAATTTTTTTTTCTCATCCAACCCTATAGTGTGGGTACCTATCATTGGATATGTCTTTTAAAACCATTAGGGGTTTTCTAAGACGATTTTTCGATGCATTGATTTTTTTGCGAAATATTCAACTTTAAAGTGCAATTTTTCATTAAAATCGAGCGTCCGGTTTCTAAAATAAAAAAAGTGGAAAAAATTGAAAAAAATCAGGATGGTAAGTTTATCAAACTTTCAAGGAAAACTATAACAGAAACTTAGCCGTTATAATTTTCCTTGAAAGGTTGAGAATTATTAGTAGTTTTTACTCTTAAATAGCAGCCTAAGGTTAATATACCTAAACTTGGAAGATTCCGTATAAAATACGAAATCCTTAGAAAAATACTTGATTTTTTCGTAATGGCTACGGAACCCTATTTTGGGCATGTCCGACACGCTATTGGCCGGTTTTTTTTTTTGTAGAGTAGTTTTGACCAAGGGCGGATCCACCGTTGTGGGCACGATAGGCATCCTCACAACCTTTAGACTTATGACGATGACACACTTTCAGGGTCTATTGAGATTGATAGGCTGAAGATAATAAACGCTATGCCTTATAAAATTTAAAAAATCACAATGAATCATCGTGCAGTTTTCTGATTTTCGGGTGGCTGTGACCACAACCTTTTTTGAGGTCTGGATCCGCACCTGGTTTTGACAGCGGTAGGTACCTCCAGAGCTACAGCAACTTAATAACCAAATCATCATCTTAGTGAGACATAAGAAAACGATGTGAAAACTGATGCTCACTTCATTATGATACCTCCTAAGTTATCGTCATCTTAATTCTTAATCTTCTTTGAGATATACATGTAAACAGTCTATGACAAATAAGAGATCGATAATCCGCCAAAGTTACTAAAATATGTGTATACGACTTTACTATCTTAACGCTGAGGTCGTGTATATTTATTATATAACTTTGGCCATATCGATACATCTGTCGTTGACTGTACCTACCTCATAACATCCATCCATCAAAGCTAAAAACGTGGTTTCCATCCAGTAACTGTATGCCAAGTTAAGTTTAAGGTTCTCATCGACGACAAGGTGTGTATAAACATTTTGAATTTTCAGTACCTCAAAAGGAAAAAAACGGAACCCTAATTATAGGGTCACTCGCATGTTCTTTATCTGTCCGTCCGTCGTTTAACACAGCAATTTGGTTCGAAACTACTGAACCGATTGAGTTGCAAATTAGCACAAATGTAAGTCAGTGACCCAAAGATAGTCGTGTAACGTAAATAAATGAAAAAACATGAAAGCTCCTTTGAGAAATGGTCTAAGCTAAGTTTGCGAAGCCTATGACTCGTTTATATATACCAACGGGGCCTCAAAACATCTATACCGGGTGTCATCGCTTGCCCCAAGTCATGAATTTAGGTCAGACCTCCTTACGTTAATAGCACTCCAAGCACCAGCTTTTGATGAATTCATCAATAAGCAAGTGATGGAATCACAAGGAATGCCTAATCAGACAGTGGACCTTGTCCAATCATCAGGCTTCATTTGCTATGCAGTTTGTAAACCTGAGATAACATCGTACGATCATCGGTAAATATATAATAATTAAATAAATAAAATAAATAAGTATCATGGGGACACTTCACACCAATTGACCTAGTCCCAACTATGCCGACAAAATGGTACAATAAAAACTTAAAAAATTTTTTTTTAGAGTACCTCCTATAGACGTAAGTGGGGGTGATTTTTTTTTCTCTCATCCAGCCTCGTTGTGTGGGGTATCGTTGGATATTTTTTATCAAATTTTTGCTCACATGTTTATGAACTCGACTGTACGTGATTATTCGCAATGACGAAATAAATAATAATTAATGCTTATTACAAACGACATTGCCCATTAGGTACTCACAATATGACACTTGTTCCTTGTGCTTGTTTGTTATGATCGCACATGAAAATTATATAAAAAGTTTTAAAGTAATGTATTTCATCATCATCGTGATCATCACATCCGCAGGATGTCCACTCTTGGACATAGGCTCCCCCATAGCCCTCTAGTTGCATCCACCGCGAACCCGCCGCTTTAACTAGGTCATCCTTCCATCTCGTTGGAACTTTTCGGCCCCAACAGCCATACGTTCTCCATCCTATATGGCCTGCCTATTGCCACGACTTCAACGAGCTAATTTGTTTGGCCATGTCGATAATGGTGACCCTTGTTCTTCTACATATCTCCTCATTTCTAATTCGATCTCGTAGAGAAATCCGAGCATAGCTCTCTCCATAGCTCGCTGAGCAACTCTGAGCCTATTTATAAGGGCTATAGTGAAGCACCACGTCTCCGATCCATTGTCATCACTGGCAACACACATTGGTTTAAAAAGACTTTCGTCTTAAGGCACTGAGGAATTTTGAACGAAAAGACATTGCTGAGTTTTCCAAACGGTGCCCATCTGTGTTGGATTCGACGATTGGTCAATCTTCTCGAAGTTGAACTTACCTAATTTGACGGTTTTTCCTATGTATACATATGCGTAAACAACTTCAAGAACCGAATTCTCAACAAAATAGGAGTAGACATCTTGACACTCGATTGAGGTTTTCGAGTAGCGTACTGAGTTCTTCCATCGACTTTGCCATAACCACGATATCGTCGGCAAACCGAAGGTGAGTGATGTATTCGCCGATGAGATGCCTAGTCCTTTCCATTCCAGAAGCTTGAAGGCGTCTTCGAAAGCGGCAGTAAACAGTTTCAGAGATATGACATCTACGTATCTTACGCCTGTTTTCAAGGAATCGCATTCGAATTCTGTTCGTGTACTCGGACCGACATAGTGGCGTTGTTATACAAAACACTTTAACACTTCGAATATACCAAAAGTCAACGGTATCGCTGGAGAAACTCAAGCACCGCTCACGTTTCGACCGATTTAAAGGCTTTCTCGTAATCCACAAACGCTAGACATAGTGGCAAGTTATACTCTCGGTATTCTGTATGACTTGCCGCCGGTCTACGGTACTATAAGCCTTTTTTGAACCCGGCTTGTTCAGGTGGCTGGAAGTCATCGAGCCTGCGTTCGAGACGATACTTGCGACATAATTAGAGTTAGAGTAACCGTTTCGGTATCAGAAATTTCTATAGGCGTCAGTTCCTTGTAGGCGATGGTTCCAATATTGGCGATGTGCCTACAGAAAGTGACGGGTTGAACGGCGACACTACTTTCTTTACCTAGATTTTACATCGCATCACGCTCTAGATCAATAGCTCGCCTTTTTTCCCTCTCTGTGTATTTTGTATTTTTATTTTTATGTGCAATAAAGAGTTTACATACATACAAACATGATTCCGTTACTGTGTGATTTTCTACATTTGCAGAAGATATGACTGGGGCATTAGTTTATTATTTAATCCTCGTAAAACGTTACACGACCAGATCGGCGGCATATTGAATGAGAGGCTATATAGGTTAGAAGTTACCCGAAAGCGTCGAGCATGTTGAAGAGAGTGATGAATGTGGGATGAAGCGAGAGAACTATGTCAGAATAGAAGCGTATGGCGCTACTTTGTCTCTGCTACCATACAGGGAATAAAAGCGTCACGTATATGTATGTATGTATGATATATTATATATCCATAAAATAAATAGAAAATAAAATTTGAGACGTAAACGGTTTAACTTAAATGAGTTCCGTAGAAGAAGGTGACATATGCACACAGAGTGAAACTCGAC
>NC_133473.1:6457468-6460702 GCF_025370935.1 Choristoneura fumiferana
TTAAACACAGGTTTTCATTTAAATAGGAATAAGGAAACATACCGTGTGGGTACCGTGTGGTGTCGGTCAAGAATTGCACCACCCCTCTCTTCCCGTGGGTGTCGTAAGAGGCGACTAAGGGATAAACCGGAGGATGGGCAGCAGCGTCCTCCGCGAACTATCGGATATAACTGCGGTCGCCAACCCGCCTGCCAAGCGTGGCGACTAAGGCATTTTCCCCCCAAGGTACAAGATATAAAAACTAATGAATCCACACAATCAGCCCAGACCCTAGTCCCGGCGGCCCTGCTATTCCTGGCTCCGGTAGCGGCCATGGTAACGGCGGGGCAGGGGGTGCTATAGTTAATCACCGGCAGAGGCCCGGCTACCAAAAACGACAACCTTTGGCCCTGGCAACATATAACTGCCGAACGCTGCGGACCGATGAAAGGATACTGGAACTGGAGGAAGAATTGAGCAGGTTACGATGGGGAATCATAGGGTTATCAGAAGTCCGTAGAGAGGGGGAGGACACGATAACTCTTAAGTCCGGTAACTTGCTCTATTTCCGGGAGGGCGAACACCAGTCCCAGGGAGGTGTCGGGTTTATCGTCCACAGGTCCCTCGTGAACAACGTGGTGAAGATCGATAGTGTGTCGAACCGGGTAGCATGCCTTGTACTCAGAATGACCCAACGATATTCGTTGAAGGTCATACAGGTATACGCTCCGACCTCGACGCACTCCGACGATGAGGTGGAGGCTATGTATGAGGATATTTCCAGAGCCATGCATAGCTCCAAAACTCACTTTACGGTTGTTATGGGGGACTTTAACGCAAAGCTGGGCAAACGAGACGGTGAAGAACTGAGAGTGGGGAAATTTGGAGTGGGGCGTAGGAATCACCGGGGCCACCTACTGGCCGGTTTTATGGAGAAGGAGGGACTCTATATGATGAACTCCTTCTTCAGGAAACGTGAGCATAGGAAGTGGACCTGGATGAGCCCTGATGGTGTTACGAGGAATGAGATAGATTTTATCATGTCGACGAAAAAGCACATATTCAATGATGTCTCCGTGATCAGTGCGTTTAAAACCGGGAGTGATCACCGTATGGTACGAGGCTCATTGAATATCCAGTTCAAGCTTGAAAGGTCTCGACTGATGAAATCTACGCTCCGCCCAGAACCTGCTCAGCTCCAAACCCCGAGAGCTTTCAGCTCGAACTTCAAAATCGTTTCGAATGCCTAGGTAGCGAGGTGGACGATTACAACGACGGGTTTGTGGAAGCTGTCCATATGGTCGGGTCTAAGTTCTTCAAGACCCGCCGTACTAGAACAAAAGGCTTTCGGATTCCACCCTTAGGCTCATGGAGGTGAGGCGTGAGATGATTTTGCAGTCTTCTGGTGACGCTTCTCGTTATCGGCAGCTCAACAGACAGATCTCAAAGTCTCTGAAGCGCGATGTACGCCGATTTAATACTACCAGTATTGAAGAGGCTATTGAGCGTAACAGGGGCTCTAAGGTGTTTACCAGGGATCTGTCTGTTGGTCAAAGCCAGTTGATGAAGCTCAAGACCGACGACGGCAGAATCGTTTCATCCAAACCTGAGCTGTTGGAGGAAGTTGAGAGGTTTTATGGACAGCTATACACGACAACCCGAACACCTGTCGAAAATCTAGCTAAAGACCCGAGGGCTAGATTAACCCGACACTATACCGAAGACATCCCGGACGTCAGCCTGTACGAGATTAGTATGGCCCTCAAGCAGCTTAAGAATGGCAAAGCCCCGGGTGACGACGGAATTACAGCCGAACTCCTGAAGGCGGGTGGTAGACCAGTCCTTAAGGGCCTTCAGACGCTGTTTAGTTCCGTCCTTCACCAAGGGAGAACGCCGAAAGCATGGAACAGAAGTGTGGTGGTGCTCTTCTTCAAAAAAGGTGATAACACCTTGCTGAAGAACTATAGACCCATCTCACTTCTGAGCCATGTTTACAAGCTATTTTCCAGGGTCATCACAAACCGTCTCACACGCAGGCTTGACGACTTCCAGCCTCCCGAACAAGCCGGCTTCCGAAAAGGCTATAGTACCGTAGACCACATACATGCGCTGCGGCAGGTTATACAGAAGACTGAAGAGTATAACCTCCCCCTTTGCCTAGCATTTGTGGACTACGAGAAAGCCTTCGATTCGATCGAGACTTGGGCTGTGCTGCAGGCTCTCCAGCGGTGCCAAGTTGACTATCGGTATATCGAAGTGTTGAAGTGTCTGTACGAAAACGCCACTATGTCCGTCCGATTACAGGATCAGAGCACGAAGCCTATTCCTCTGCAGCGGGGAGTCAGACAAGGAGATGTGATCTCTCCGAAACTGTTCACCGCTGCATTGGAGGATGCTTTTAAGGTTTTGGACTGGAAAGGACGAGGCATCAACATTAATGGCGAGTATTTCACTCATCTTCGATTCGCCGACGACATTGTAGTCATGGCTGAGACCATGGAGGACCTCGGTGCTATGCTCGCTGACCTCAGTAGAGTTTCCGACCGAGTTGGCCTGAAAATGAACATGGACAAGACGAAAGTCATGTCTAATGTCCATGTTGTACCAACTCCCGTAATAGTCGGAGACTCTGCGCTCGAAGTTGTTGACGACTATGTATACCTGGGACAAACGGTCCAGTTAGGTAGGTCCAACTTTGAGAAAGAGATCACTCGTCGAATCCGACTCGGCTGGGCAGCGTTCGGGAAGCTTCGTAGTGTCTTTTCGTCCAAATTACCGCAGTGTTTGAAGTCAAAAGTCTTTGACCAGTGTGTGTTGCCAGTGATGACATACGGATCTGAGACGTGGGCGCTAACGATGGGCCTCATGAGAAAACTCAAAGTCACTCAGAGGGCTATGGAGAGGGCTATGCTCGGGGTTTCTCTGCGGGATAGAATTAGAAATGATGATATCCGCAGTAGAACTAAGGTTACCGACATAGCCCGAAGAATTGCGAAACTAAAGTGGCAGTGGGCGGGGCACATTGCTCGCAGGACGGATGGCCGATGGGGCCAGAAGGTTCTCGAATGGCGTCCGCGGACCGGGAGACGAGCTGTCGGTAGGCCTCCAACAAGATGGAGCGACGACTTGGTTAAGATCGCGGGATCGCGGTGGATGCGGAAAGCACAAGACCGGTCTGAGTGGAGAGCCTTGGGGGAGGCCTATGTCCAGCAGTGGACGTCTTTCGGCTGACATGATGATGATGATGATTATAAA
>NC_133473.1:6460802-6500697 GCF_025370935.1 Choristoneura fumiferana
TATACCCACTGCCCGGTCAACCAGACTAGTTAGCCGTAGATCCTACAGGCAAAGAGCGCTCAAAAAGTAGCAAAGTAAATACATTTCCCTGAGGACATGTATAGTTATTTTCACACCTCTCCTTCAGAAAAGTAACTTTTCCTCCCTGACGAGAGGGAGCAAGTGGAACTTTTTCTGTTCAAGGCTTTTCTAAGTATTTTATTGCAAATGCAATTTTGAAGTTGATAATTGTAAAGCCACGCCATTTTCTATGCTGGTTGTTCTTTAATAATATTTAGAATTTACTTTTTTCAAGTTTCTTAATGCTCGGTGTGAAAAGTTGTATGAGCGACTCGGGAGCAAATTATTTTCATCTTGTGCGTTAACACTTGAATCCTCATTACGCTCAGGATTCTACTTTAGAATCCTTCGCTACATTCTGGATTCAATGTACGCCCTCGCCGTAAATACACCATTTTTGCTCCCTTGTGACACAATAGTTATTTGTGTCACAAGGGAGCAAATGGTATAGAAAATGACGTGGCTTTCCAATTATCAACTTAAAAAATTGAATTTGCAATAAAACACTTAGAAAAGCCTTGAACAGAAAATTGTTACTTTGCTCCTCTCGGTAGGGAGGAAAAGTTACTTTTCTGAAGGAGAGGTGTGAAAAACTATTTGAGCATTTTTAAATAAAGTTTGTACATTTGATTTGCGACTCCTATTTGTGATAAAAAATTGCAGGTATGTAGAGTGAACGATACTGAGTCGTAGTAACATAGTCTCTCAAAATGTCCCAATTGGTTTGTATGGAAATTTCCTGTTTTGTCAAATTGTTACAAAAACTATGGATTTGCGGTAACAAAAAAGAACTTTCCATAAAAATTAATTGGGACATTTCGGGAGACTATGTTATTTAAACTCAGTGAACGATTCACTCTATCTACCTGTAAATTTTTCCCAAATCGGAGTCGAAAAAATCAAATGTACAAACTTTTTTAGAAATGCTCATTTTAGCACTGTTAGCTTGCTGTGACAAAGTACCAAACTGTTCAGCTACCTATGAGCTTGACTGCTTCGAATTGGGTTTGATGCAACATCTGTCTCGCCGATGATGACGTGTCAGCTAAACTGAACGTGCCCGTAGTCTGCAAATACGACGGACTATTTGCGGTAGTTCTAGTTCCTTCACAAGACCTTGAAGAAAGAACTGCGTTTTTCCGCCTTTGTACCTTTGCAAGAACTGAGATGCTACTGCGAAAGGAACAAAGACAAAAAAATAAACGCAGTTTTTCCTTCTAGTCTTGTAAAGGAACTAATGCAAAAAAAACGCAGTAGTTCCATCGCACGAACATCCAAAGGAAGCACTGCCAATAATCCAGTACGCACGACTACAAGCCTGCTGGATCGGATAAAAATCCTAGCAGATAATACTTACAATAGGTAGTTATATGATACGAATTGACAACTGTTTTCGACTCGAAGGTAACAAAGGGAGTGTAGATGATTTTGGAACTGCTCGTAGTCTTCTGCTGATTGTGCCAAATCATCCGTTATGATTATCCTAACAAAATCAATTTATAGAGATATGGAGGTACAAAATTAGCACGGGATAGTTTTTTACCGCAATTTGATACCAGTATCGGCGAGTGGTGAACGTTTGCTGTTATGTAAGTATTTCGTAAGTATTTATTTATACCTATAAAGGCAAAACATGGCCTAAAAATGCATGAGATTTGGCAAACATACAATTGGAATTATGGAATACTCCTTGAGGATCACAGAGGTGCAAGAAGTTTTTTTTTAATTCGAATACCTACACTACAGAATAGATTTTTTCTTCAACGGGAGCGAAGCCGCGGGATTAAGCTAGTAATTATATATACGAACTGAGAAATCCAGATGCAGAAGCCTAGATAACTCTTCGTCAACTCTTTTCATGGTTAGCAACTTATTAATAATTGATATTAGCAGCTTATGATTACTAATTCTCTACCAAAAGTCTTACCACAGAAATTGAGTGATGATGATGATGATGATAATTAGGGTAGTAAACTCTGTATGCTTTTATTACCTCTTTTGATAGAAAGAGCTTACACGAAGCACTGTTCATAAAATATTAGGTATGTCTAAAGGCACTGTTATACATGCTCGTTACTAGTAACATGCTTATAAGAATGCTTATGAGCATGCTCATGGACTGAAGCAAACGCGTTCACACTTGCTTATTACCTTTCCCCCTTCCACCCCGTCTCGAGCTTGCCACTAATAAGCATGCTCGATAGTAGCATGTCCTGTTCACACATGCTACTAGCTAGCATTTGCTTAATAGTAGCATGCTTTCTTGCTACTAAAGAGCATGTGTAACAGTGTCTTAAGGGACTTTGGCCTTACGGATGCCCTTGATAAACTTGATTGCCTGTGCATTCCTGTGCGTGTCGTACAAGTGACTAAGAGCCCTGGTGGCAGCGCTCTCTATTGCCAACTACGAATTCCAGCTCTCGGCGTGGAAGGTAAGGACAAACCACCGCACTATTTTCCCAAGAAACTCGTCCTGTACATTTGCTACCGATTTTCAACCGACGACCATGACCACATTAGCAAGAGTAGTAACTACGAAAAGTAACTATAAATATAACCTGAATAATAGCAAGACCATCAACCAAGACAGAAACCGTGGTCAGAATCTTGGTAATTTCTCAATTTATCGTACACATATTATGAACACTTGAAAGGCGTTTGGCTCGTATTATAATATGGCGAACAGTTATACAAGACCCTGCTTCTAATTATCAATAAAATACCTATAAATTTTATAGGTCGTAGTAAAATTTTCGAGTAAAGTACAGTTGGTACAAAATTTCGTGACTCGATAAAAATGTGAATATTACTCGAAGGAGTACCCGATCGGGTAGCTAAGTGTCGCAATAGACTTTCGCTAGCTGGCGCTGTCTATTTGAGTGTGTGCGTGAGCTCCTAGTGTCCGTATACGGCCGCAATTGACGTTCAAAGTAAAGCACCTCGTTTGCGGCTTTGGCGGAATATTTCATTTCGAGTGTGGGGTCAAAAAATCGGTTACGCTTAGATACTCCGCCACTAGTTTTGGTGAAATAATTCTTCATAATTTACGAAAAAAACCTGAAAAAAGGAACTATTGATAACAGCGCCATCTAACGGGACATTGCTCATGAGCTAACCAGGAGCAAACCCCTTAAGACTTTGGGTGCCATCGTATTTCGACTGACATCCGACTTTTTTCGATGGTAGTACATTAACCACTATATCTGAGGTTGGAATTTATTTTAGAGAGTAAATAGGTTCCTAACTACCAGCTTCCAGTGGAGAGAGGGACCGAGTACGTCTATCTGGGACATAAGGTCAACCTTGGCTTTGAGAACCAGGTGGCGGAGGTGGAGAGGCGGATAGCACAGGCGTGGGCTGCGTTCGGTGCTAATAAGCACGTATTACGTGGCAAAATATCCCTGCGTCTCAAAGTGAAAGTCTTTGAGCAGTGTGTTATGCCCGTGCTCACCTACGGTACAGAGACTATGACTCTTACACAGAAATCCGCCGAAAAGTTCCGAGTTGCGCAGAGGGGTATGGAGAGAGCGATGCTCGGGATCACCCTTCGTGGCCGGAAGCGTAACGAATGGATTCGAAATAAGACCAAAGTGAAAGACGTCATGGCTGTCATAGCAAAGAAAAAGTGGATATGGGCAGGACACATTGCGAGAATGGACGAGAGTCGCTGGACAAGACGAGTCCTTGAATGGAGACCCAGAACGGATACTCGGGGTCGCGGCAGACCACCGCAGCGCTGGATGGACGACATTCGACGGCACGGAGGTCGAGACTGGATGAGACGGGCACAAGATCGCCAAGAGCGGAAGAAGAGGGAAGAGGCCTACATCCAAGATTGGATAACCAAATGGCCGCCATGATGATGATGATGATTAACTATTAAGTTTGTAGCACCGACAATATACCGGTTGGTCTTTGGCAAGATAAGACGTTTGATCAATCTAAATGAGCCTTTCTAAATGCTTAAGAACCTCGGATTTGGGTGTCCATTTCTATTACATTTTGTACTGGCAACTTGTTTTATAAACTAAACAATACAAATACTACTTATACATGACCTGTCCTATCGCGTCGACTCGTTATTTCCCTAAAGAATTTGGTTCTCTATTTCCAACCTTTCTTTTCTTCACGAATTTGTTGGTTTCTTTTTAGCCGAATGAAAAATCGGGACTTAAATGGATTTATGATTCAGGGTAATATTCGTGTACCTAAACAGTTTGGGATAAGATTTATTGAGGAGTATTAGGTGGTATTAAGGTTATAAAAAAAGCTTTTTAATGGAACAACGGTCACTTTTAGCGGACTTGACATACTTACACTTAGAAAACCACTGCTTAAGCTGGTTGTCTGTTGCTAATGAACCACTTAAACGTAGAAAAAATATAGGTACAGAAATGTGTGCTATTTTGGGTGTAAAAGCAGATGCAAACTGTGTTTGTTAGTGACGTCTCTAATCGTCCTAAATACAAATCCGACCGTCGTCCGTGGGACCCATTTCAGACTAAATACAAGAAAATACACACTGTCACGACTGTAATCTATATTTCTAATAAGAAAATAATAATGGAGAATAATAATGTAATTTTCATTTTATATTTATTAAGCGTGCAAGCTGAAAAGTTTTATTTTTTATTTTTCGGATGCCTCGAGGCTCGAGTCCTACTCGTGCATAGCTAATTTAAAACGGCAGCATCAACCCTAAATCATCCTAATTCAAGATTCCCCTGGGATTAGCAAAAAGCTATTAAATACGTGGCTATTCACACGACTGAATTGACGCTCAACTTCACGTGAACTTATAATTTAATTAAATCGATAAAGTCTTCCATTATAATATTACTTAAAACCAAAATGGATAGAATAATTAGCGTCTATAATATTCCATGTTAAGCCACATGAAACTCATACGCATCTTGGACATATTTGCAACTTTCTAAGTACCGTACCACTTTCTCATGGCTGAGGTTTTATTGATATGGCCAGCCATTTTCGTTGCTTTAATTTGTTTCAAAAGTTATGAGATGAGGTATTTTGTCAAACAAATTACTTATATAAATTAGGAGTTGAATAAAATTAAGTATCCTGATATTATAATCTTCAACTTTACTATGGAAGCTCTGGCTTCAGTTAATTATCTGGATTCAGTTATTTTGTCAAATTATATAAATTAGGAGTTGAATAAAATTAAGTATCCTGATATTAATCTTCAACTTTGCTATGGAAGCGAATAAATGAATATGAATATGAAGCTCTGGCTCCAATTAATTATCTGGATTCAGTTATTTTGTCAAAATATATAAATTAGGAGTTGAATAAAATTAAGTGTCCTGATATTAATCTTCAATTTCACCATGGAAGCTCTGGCTTCAGTTAATTATTTTAGCAGATTTTCACTATGATGATAATAATTAAAAATTATAAATGGGATATTATATAAGAAGTGCGAACAAGCAAAGCAATAGTACGATAAAATACTATTAATTCTTAAGATATAAAAATATGAATGATAGGTAAATATATTCATCCTCTGAGTTCCAATAAGAAAACAAAAAATGAAATGATTCTTTTGTAACCAACAATGTAGATATAAACCGTAAAGACCGTTTCGTTCACTGAAAATACAAAAGACCTAACTACAATCGTATATTCAGTAAAAAATGGCGACGTTTTATGCCATGTGGAAGGAAAACCCTTTACTGTGGTTTCCTTTATTATTTCAGAAAAATAATTAAATGAAGATGTCGGACTGTGTGGTTACTGTGGCGTACGTTCACCTGAAAACTTTCTTTTGTTTGAAAAGCCATCGTGAAAGTTTATTCAGAGTTTGTGAATAAATTTTCGGGCCGAATTTGCAGACTTCTTTGTATTTTTCCACTGGACTGGAATGGAAATTCTGAATACGGTTGAATCAAGAGATTATTTTGTTTCCACGGCAATATATAAAATCGGTAAACAAATGTTTTCTTACAGTGATATTAAATGATATTTTGTAGTTTGAATGGTACCTACACGAGTGTTGAGATATATATCTCTTTCATTGTTTGTGTTATTTGTCGGCACATGAGATATATTCATGAATATTTCATATTATCAGAATTATCTTCACGCTACCTATAAGATATTATATTGTATTGGTTAACAAGTCTTATATAGCTCTCAAGTCTTATATCTCATATTGGTTAACAAGTCTTAGTCTGCAAACTAAGCTTTGAGAAAATGTCAATGATGATCGACATTCTCAAAGGTCTCGATATTATTTTGGTCGCGCGAGCAGAGCGGTGGCGCGTAGTGTGCGTGTTGCGGCAGCCGCCGAGTCGCGTGCTCCTGAGAAGAAGGGCTACGAAATAGCCCGAAACATGTCGAGCTAAACACGGTTTAAGACGTGAAT
This sequence comes from Choristoneura fumiferana, assembly GCF_025370935.1. Lineage (NCBI taxonomy): Eukaryota > Metazoa > Arthropoda > Insecta > Lepidoptera > Tortricidae > Choristoneura > Choristoneura fumiferana. Next base: position 6,467,251 of record NC_133473.1, read on the forward strand.
TATCCGTTACAATATCATTTACTTAATTCGTTGAGATTTAGTAGCAAAGTGTATAAATAATGCTCAAGCAAAAGAACAATAATAATAATAATCCCAGCCTATATACGTCTCACTGCTGGGCACAGGCCTCCTCTCAGAATGAGAGGGCTTGGGCCGTAGTTCCCACGCGGGCCCAATGTGGATTGGGAAAAGAACAAAATATTTTAATTTTTTTTTTAAGTTAAATCGCTTCATACCCAAGTCGTTGACCATTTATAATTTTCTTATACTTTTTGTCTTTGTCCCGAGTTGGTTTAGTCTTGCTTATTCGTTCAAGTAGAGTGAAAACACTTAAGCGACCTCACATTTACAATACAAATACCTACGATAATTCTATAGGATTTTTCGTAAGTTAAGTAAAATAGGCTAGGGTTACCAGATGACAAATATTCCGAAAAATCTAGAATATTAAAGGGGGAAAAACCGTACCTACCTCCTTAAATGTCAGATCGAGTTTTCGAAATCAGTTCGACACACAACGCATTTTTTGAAATCTCAAGTCTACACATAAAATGAAAATAAATCATTCAGATATCAATTTCTTTTTCAGACATTTATTTTTATGATTTCGTTTTTCTCTTTTCGGTGGATCTTAATGTCACGAACGATTGTTTGCCTTTATTTCCTTATAATATGTTTTTTTTTAATTTACTGAAGACGGACTCGCACTTATTGCTGCCAAGCGTTTAAATCCACTTTAAAGAAAACCTTCTGTATCTTACCTTTACGAGTTTTTGTGGGAATGACTGGTGACGTAATTTTCCAATTATTTTTTTCACCTAATTTATCGGTTTCCCAAATCTTAAATTATTCTGTTTGGTGATATAAAACTGTAGCGCACACTCCCGGTGGTTTTTAATTTAGCTTTCCAGTCGTCAGCTACGTACCTACTCGTAAATCGCGCTAATTGTCATAAATAACTCTATTCGACCATTTGACGTCAGCACCCCTGGGTGTACTTGGTTTCCTACTTTAAGTGTAACCATAGATCTAACATTAGTAAGGTGATTGTGATTATTGTGTTTTTAATGTCGAAACTATATTTTTCTATCGGTTTCATTCGTCTCGGAATGAGGGTTCTTTGAGAGGCAAAGTATCGCTAGATGGCGTTGTTAGTACCTATAGTGAGATCCGCTAGACATTTCTGTCACTCTTATGATTGGATAATTAACTAAATGAACCAATCGCAAGCAAGACAGAAACGTCAAACGGACCTCACGACACTAACGCCATCTAGCGATATTTCACCTGCCGAAAAAAACCTCATTGCAGTACCACACTATTTAAGCCTTTATTTGGTTTTTACTCATGGACAGAAAAATAACAATAAAAAATCTGAGTACTTTAGGAGCGATTAAGTATTTTTCTCTTTAATAATGTATTTTTTATACTTATTCATTATATACGACCTGGGCCGGATTGCATAACAAAATACAAGCAAATAGTATTAGCGATTTTGTATTGAAATACACTAATATTATTAGTTTGTACTTTATTATGCAATTGGACCCTGATGCCGTGAAAATATTTTACCTACCTAATTTCATCTTGTTTTGGTGTTGTGCACGCCATCTAGCGAACATTTTCCTAACTTTAAAGGAACGAAGTTCTACATTGCCAAACAAGGAACCGTGAAGATCGAATGGGAAAATAGAGCTCAGCAGTTCAGAAAACTGCCCACAGAGCGCGCTGCAACGGAGCATGGGATTCCCCTTACCATTTGAAGTATTGGGCTTGAGCGGCTTGAGCAACTTAGCAGCCTTCTGTCTAATTGCGCTTGAATGTAAACTCTTTGTGTAAACAAGGCATCACGCTCTTTTGGCATAATCTGATACTAGTCTGATACTAGGATTTCAAAACGTTGTCAAATGTTATTTCTTTCTCTATCATGTCGTTCTTAGTGACATTAGGCAGGTGCATGGCAGGTGCTATGTCGAATTCAAGGAGATTTTATGAAACATTCAGTTAATTTTTAACGAGGGGGAAAAAATTAAAAACAAGAGAGCAATAAATAAATAAATATCACGGGACAATTCACACCAATTGACCTAGTCCCAAAGTAAGCTTAGCAAAGCTTGTGTTATGGGTACTAAGCAACGGAAAAATATAATTATATAGATAGATACATACTTTAATACATATTAAACACCCAAGACCCGAGAATAAACAGTCGTATTTTTTATACAAATATCTGCCCCGACACGGGAATCGAGCCCGGGACCCCAAGCTTCGTAGTCAGGTTCTCTAACCACTAGGCCATCTGGTCTGTTCTGGTCTGGTCGTCTGGCAATAATCTCACTAATTACTTCTACGAGACGCTACTTAGCCTATTCATTAATTGGGTTGGGTTGGTTGTTTCCTGGTCATGGCTCCAGATTTGATTTGTTTTTTATTGTTTAAGTATTCTTTATATCGCTCTCAGAGAATGACTAAAGCATGAGAACTGTAACAGATTTTTAACTTACTCCATTTTAAAACCCCGATGCAAAAATAAGGGGTGTTATAAGTTTGACCGCTATGTGTGTCTGTGTGTGTGTCTGTCTGTGGCACCGTATCTCTTGAACGGATGGACCGATTTGAATGAGGTTTTTATTTGATAGCAGGTTTTCTAGCGATGCTTCTTAGACATGTTTTATCACAATCGGTTTAGCCGTTTTTGAGATATTGAACTATAAAATGAGAAAATCGGGGATTTTCCAACTTTTTGATGATTAGGTTATCGAGAATCAATTGACTGAAAAACATCCCTAATGTACAATTGAATACGAATTAAAGTATCTGCGAGCGACAGCTACCTTCTGTTAGTCCCTCTTAGCCAGTTTCAACATCAAAACAAAATTTATCTCAGCAATAATGCCGAATAGCTGAGAGAAATACCATTAAAGACTTCCTTCAAAACCCTTCGGCTCGTCGTTACGACGGTCGAAATATTTTAATTAATCATCAATATTCTTAATCTACCCTAAGCTGTATTTTATTATAATTCAGTGATGCAAATTATGAAGCTTAATTTTCCTGAGAGCTCTCTATCTTTTTGGACCTTTTTAATAGGACTATATGAACCGATCAACATATTTCAACATATTTTTATTGCATTGTTATAGTTTTTTTTATTGCACCACCAAAGAGGTAACACAAGTATTTTTGCTATAGATAAAATTAACCTGCATAGTGTAAAAAAATCTAGTGTTAGGTTGATCAATCTGACGGTCTTATGAAATTTGACAGATTGCGTTCAAAAAATGGTTGCTACCAATCCTACCAAAAATAGTAAATACCTAGCCGTATATTTAAAAAAAAACTTTTTCACTTCTCATACTCGTAAAGTTCGTGTTTATGCTGTATCTAGGCGACATAAAATGACTTTTTATGCTCTAGTGCATAAAATAAAATCTTCGTCTTATACCAACTCAAGACCAAGGTAATCAGGTGTCAACAGCCACAAACAAAAAAGTTTCTATATTATTTTTTTAAATATTTTTTCATTTATATAAATCTAAAAATCAATCACATCAATCATAATAAATCAGTAAAATTAAAATAATGAAATTATTATAATAATGCATAAAAAATAAACTTTCTGCTTGGTGCCTAGTCGACATCTATTTATAGATTTGTTGGTAATTCTTGACATGAGATTAAATCAGTCAGGTTTGCGTTACAAAATAAAGTGTTTCGTGATTAACAGACGCTTATTTTTAAAATGGCTTCCTATGAAAGTAGTAGTTGCACCTGTCAGTGTGGTGAAATAGGGCCCTGAACACTAAAGATGGGTAAATCTGTTTGAAGATTTAAAAAAGTCAGAGATAATCAAGCGGATCTGAAACATTTATCGGCACCTTTAATTTTATCTACTCGTACTCCGAGGAGCTGCTAACTTTAACCAATCTACTGGATCGAGCGGCCCGCGATCGGTGATTCAGCACTTACATCACGTTCAATCACATCGGATATGTTCGGTCAGCATGGGTCGGACGCTGAGCCGGTATACTGGTAGTAAATCCGAAGCGTTCCACAGATTCAGAAGAGTTATTATGATGAATCGGTACGTCAGTACTTCGGTACTGAACCGATGGGATCTGGACGGAGTCGAATCGGAAAGAACCTGATTCATTAAATGAGTCGGAATCGACATCGGAGCTGGATTTAGTGAATCAAATCACTTCTCGGAGTATCTTATTGTATCAGCCAGTAGTTTGGTAAATAAAATTAAGTAATCGTGCGTCTTTAGGTGGTCACAGGAAGGTATATACATCTGCACATGCGGCAGCCGCCGAGTCGCATGCTCCTGAGAAGAAGGGCTACGAAATAGCCCGAAACATGTCCAGCTAAACTCGGTTTAAGACGTGAGTTATCCGTTACAATATCATTTAATATGAGTGAGTCTCACGGTAGTTTCATGTTTAAGGTATATAAAAGTAAAAAGTAAAAGTAAAATAATCTTTATTGCCAATAGAAACCTAGCTCAGTACAACTCACAAAAAAAAAGAAACATACAATAAAATTTAGAATAAAACGAATTATTAAAAACGAAAAACACTAAGAATTTTAGGCAATGGGTTCCAATCTCAGCGTAGGCTAGGCATGCCCAGCGCTGGTTTTCAGATTGGTCCCTAGATGAGGGACGGTCGCTACCCGAAAATTTTGTACGCTGTGTAAATATGTACGGTATGTACCTCATTTGTACCTCAACCAATGCAATAACCATATAAATAAAAAAATGTGGTGGGTGCTGTGTTGCGTATTTGTGCATTTGTGCATACGCCTGAGTATATGCATGTGGGTGTCCGTGATCGCTGTGGGTGTGTGTGTGAGTGATTACTGCGGGTGTGTGTAATGCTGCGGGTGTCCGTGATCACTATGGGTGTATGTACTGCGTAATCGCTGTGTCTTTTAGTTTGTCGTTATGAGGGAGAGTGAAACCCGCTTTGGCTATTCATAAGGTGTGTCCTGACTAACCATTTATGTATACAATTCTCATGCTCGTAAAGTTGGTATTTATGCGGGATTTTGGCGACATAAAATTATGCATATATATGCAATTATTTTTTATGCTCTAGTGCATAAAGTAAAATCTTCGTCTAAGAGCAAGGTAATCAGGTGTCAACAGCCACAAACAAAAAATATCCTATATAATTTTTGCTATATAATTTCCTCACAATCGAAGTAAAAAGCAGAGTGTAAAACTGTAAATAAACCCTCGATATATATACTGGCTCGGGTGGCTATTAGGAACGTCTCGGGTAAAATGGCTCGTCGTTTTATGCTCTTGTTTTACAATCTACTATTGAACGCTGTACAAAATGTCACAATTCACTCTTAGGGACTGTTTCACCATCCATTGATTTGTTTGATTTGTTCGAATAGACGGAGACGACATCACATTTAACCGTCAGTTAACACTAATCAATGGATGGTGAAACAGCCCCTTAATCTTCATCGCCAGATATACCTAACACGAGTTACTTCGCCGACTTTGTTGTTGTTGACGTCGGGCTCGCCCTTATTACGTTCCCGCTACCATTACGACAGTAGGGCTACTACGAAATTCGAACATCGAAGTTCGTATCGTACCATCTCTCGTATGAAATATGTAATATTAGCGTCAGTGGGACGGTAGGATACGAACTTCGATTTTCGAATTTGTAGTAGTCCTAAAGGTAGCGCATCGAGCAGTTTCTCTGTTCATTGCCCGGTTGAGACGCTCACTGCTTAGCTGGTAATTGGCAAAACACGCAATGTATTAGACAATCGCCTTGCAAGTCGTAGCCGCCCCGCAAAATTTTTGCAGCTGTCTCCAAGTGCCCGCTAATCTGAGTGATCCACGCACTTGTAAATTCACGTTATAAGCTGAGGGGATTTCGCTACGAATAATGTATTATAAGTTTGCTTTTGAGCTTGACTCCTGAGCTTGAAAACGTAACGTATAAATAGTAACGTATAAATTTACTTACATTAGGTATAAAATTTCAGCGAGAAAGTGGATACATATGGACTTCTATTGTACCTATCATAATAGTACATATGGTACCCATGCATTCAACTACGAGTATATGGTTCGTAGCGTGTGCCACGAATGCGTACTTGTGACATAAGTTATGGCAATACTCAGGGGCTGTTTCACCACCCGTCGACTAACTTTAAGTGTTATATAAAAGTAATGCCGTCTTAGTTTATTCGGACAAAACAGACAGACACGGCATCACTGATATCCGTCACTTAAAGTTAATCGATAACTGGTGAAACATGCCCTTAGTCTCACTTCGAGCCATCCCAGTATAGGTTTAGTAATCGGTTTCAATCTGCCGATGCGTTTCATAAAGGGACGTTTGCGGTGAATGTAAATTTGTAAAATCTTATTAAAACAGTTTAATATTCTCATTCTTTTGCTCTAAATGTTCCTCCTTTGCATAGAATTAGGATAAAGGCTCATTTTTATACGAGTCAAGGAGCAATAGCCGCGGGCGGTACAATTTAAACTTAGTGGCTACTTTCCGCAATCTCATTTGGGGCAGCGAACCACAATAAGGGTGCTCTTCCATCTAGCGTCCACAGGAGCCAAGCGGAGGCGCGGTAGGGTTGCCACTAGTGATGGCAAAAATGGTGTTTTGCCAAACACCAAATATTCGGCAATTTTTTTACCGAAACGGTGACAGATTGCGACTAGCCCTATTGCCGCGCGTGTATTATGGAGGCGCCTGAATTAAAAAAAAAACTATCATATGAGGTTTTTTTAAGAAGCGGGTGCATAAGCTATAAGAAAAACATCGATTGCTATCAACGAATGATGTCAAAATTGTTTTCATTCATCACAACTTACTTAGGTGCCTGTGAAAATGTTTAGTAAGTATGTATTTAATTGTAATGTTTTGTTGGTAGAATATTTGAGGACTGTGTGAGTGACTCTTTTAATAATAAAAATAATACCAAATTGAACCAACTTTTTGACAGTATTTCAGTTTTATATAGGTGACTTTTTTAATTGAATAACTCATATTATAATTCAAATATTATTTCAATCAACGTCAACAATTGATATGAGTGATAATGACTCAATCCTAAATGTGTCGTGATCTAAAATTAAGTTTCATTTCAAAGTATGCTGCAATAATACCTATTAATGTATATACAACTGAAATTGTATTGGTGGACCTGCCACCAAATTGATGCGGGTTGAAAGTTGCCATGCTAAAAGCCTTCCCTAAATTTCGAGGAAACATTACTCCAACGAGAGTTTAAATAACGGTTGGAGTTTGGTTGTCTTGCCATATCTTGGAGCGTTACTAATATTATAAATTCGGAACTAAAACTGTCTGTCAATGTGTAGGTATCTTCACACTTAAAACGCTGTACCGATTTGGATAAAATTCGGTATGAGACAATTTGAGGCTGGAAAAATTAATACTTCCAGCGGGGTAGCGATAAAAAAAATCTTGACTGACGAAGTCACGGGTGTAATCAGAAACGTTTGTTTTGGTCCGTTCATCATGCCAGCCGAAAGACGTCCACTGCTGGACATAGGTCTCCCCCAAGGCTTTCCACTCAGACCGGCCATGGGCTTTCCGCATCCACCGAGATCCGCGACTCCACCCCGTCCGCCCGTTTGGTCCGTTAATACTTACTTGCGCAAAAAAAAAACTAAAATTAATGTTGTGTTAGACAAACAACTAGTGCTCTTCATTAATTTAATTTCTAATAGTGCAGACGTGCCGAATATTTGGTATCTTTTGCCGACTAGATACTCATCGACTATTTGCGACTAGGTATAAATGTGGCCGCGTGGTCAGGTTTACCGGCCAGTTGGTACTTCTCTAGACTACATACACTTACATTAGCTAAAATAATAGCGCGGTTGACTTAATCTAATAACTAACAGATGATGTAAATACAACGTAGAATAGAGACCTAGATTCTTGAAGTTTAGAGATATAATAAAAAATAGGGTAGAAATTTCACCTTCCCAAAATTAAGTTAAGCAATGGCAACACTATTCAGGGCGCGGGGCGCGGGTGTCTGTGCGTCACGATCGATGCAGCACTTGTTGCCGCGCTCAACAGGCGCTCCGGCCTCTCGCCCCCAATTCGGACACCAATAAGAATAACATTTCCCCCTTATTGTACGTACTTTGCCAACACGAGATGTTATTGTCGGTCCAAATCGAACTGTAATGATCTTTTACTTATCGGGTTTCAGAGAACAGATGTGTCGCTGAATTTATTTGGCGATAAATGTGTTTGGTAATAACGGTTCCGTAAAAGCTTTTGATGGAATTAAGTGTGTATAAACTGGCTAGCGAATAATTGTATATGTTATAAAATTAACTAGCTATTTCCCGCGATTTCGTCTGCGAATAAATCGTTTATTGCGCACCCGTGGACACTATACAATCTCAATAACCCCTCAAAAGCCCAAAAAAACTTGCTCGCGACTTGGTCTGTGAATAATTCGTTTATCTCGCTGCCGCGGCATAGTTTTATTTATATATACTTACCTACCGTAAAATTGTATACAATTATCCTACTGTACATCCTGTTATAAATGCGACACTTAGTTTGTGTGATTTGGATGAAATTTGACAAAAAGTTAGTTTATAACCCGGATTAAAACATAGGATATTCCCATTCCCGATATTCCCACGGGGTAGGGATAAAATCTCGAAATAACAACCGCTGGGTTTAGTCTTGAAATTTTGGACAGTTGTTCTTAACACAACCTAGTTAATGAAGACCACGATATATAAATTTTGGGATTCCCAGGGGAATTTTGTAAAATCCCGGTATTTCAATTGTAACTGCCAGATGGAATAGTTTACGCTTGCAAAGCCGCAAGTAAACTCTAGTACCTACGGTATAAAACTATCCTAATATGTCCTTCTCAGGGTCTCAACTTTCTCCATACTAAAGCAAAGCCAAGAGACGAGATATACTTCATCTTTGTCTGATACATCATTAATTGTATTTCGCTCCCTTTCTGTCTCATGACATAATTTATCTCGCCTCGTTGGCTTTGCTTAAAATTTCTTTATGATCCGTTGAATATTTTAAGCGTGAAAGCATATAATAACAAACAAACAAACTTCTACGCATGTATGGTATTAGCAAGGAAAGTGTTTATTAGCTATGTTGCAGGTAAATTTCTAAAGAACACAAACCCACACAACATTTGATCGCCGATATGATAGGTACTGTTATGTATTTTCTTTCCACATGTGGTAACAGTTACTACAATTTGACTAATCTGGTTGTCCATACAACCTTGACAAAAAAATATTTAGAACGATTTCTAAGTAATGATACTCCACTCAATGGGGTAGCTCAAATATTTTTTTCGTGGCCCCCATTATTTGTATATATCTGCAAAAAAGTTTTATTATAACAATTTGTATGGTTTGAATCCATTCGTATTATTCATACAAATATCTGCCCGGCCGGGGATCAAACCCGGGGCCTCAAGCTTCGTACTATCACTCATCAGATACTTGCTGTGAAAATTTGAAAACTTTAACTCCAACCGTTAGGCTCTGAAACCTGTGTGACAGACGATGGACCTGAGTAACAGAAAGCAATAGGGTCCCGTTTGGTTCCTTCGGCTGCGAAACCCTAATATTTGCAATAAATCTTATGCAAAAACTCCTTCGAGTTACATTATTTCATCATACATATATTTTCAGCGAGACGTCAAAAAGGCTCTCAAGAGATTGCGAACGCGGATTTTGTAGACAAATGTATACCTACTTAGGTATACAATGAAGTTTTAACGAACCGTCTGTATCAGGGATATAATGTACTTTAGGGTATTATATTAGAGTTGTTTATCGATTGATGAGTCGGGAACCTTTTTAGTAAGGGCGTTTACACATTAGGCGTTTTGTGGTGCATATAAGAATGTTCATTTTGGCCGCTCGAAAATGGACGCTATTATGACAAATTCTCATTATTCTGCCTGGCATAGGAAATCACCAGTAACTTGGAGCAATACCTACGCAAATATTAATTTTGAGAGCACGGATAAAAAGTCCTGCAAGATATTTATAGAGCTCGGCCATCCTTATTTACCTGTGAATCTGCTTGATTACCGAGCCGCTTTTTACCGCTATAGTGACATGGTACGCTAAATGGTACGTTTAAGCATGAAGGACACACACACACACACACACACACATTTATATAAGTGCAACTGATCAACGACGGAAAATGTACGGTCAGCAAAATAAGTGGTCTATCAATTTTTAAACAAGTTCCTATCAAATTAATATGTCGCGTATGTTGTGTGTGAAGTTCCCAATCTGCACTGGGCTCATTGTGAGAGGAGGCCTGTGCCCAGCAGTGGTGCATATTATAGGCTGGGATAATGAATATGTCGCTAAAGTCGAACTTTCAAATTGACAGACATGTCATTGACATTAATTTGGCTGATGGTACCACACCTCGTACCGCACGATTTAATGATTTATTAGGCAAGCGTGTTCCATCTTGTCCACATCTTCGCTTACCAGCAGGTGTGATCCTGGTCAAATGCTGGCCTATTTGGATTAACTAATGTATGGGCAAAAAAAATTTCCCAAAGTATCACATCCCAAAATATTTAATCAAATTATCATTTGGAAAAAAACATTTGCTGAAACAACTTATCGCAATTTTACAGTAAGTACATTTTTTGTTGAATATTTCGCAAACAGATCACTGAATAGAAAAATTGTCTTAGCAGCCCTCAATCGTTTTAAAAGACCTATACAACGATATCCCACAATATAGGGTTAGTGGAGAAAAAAAATCACCCCACTTTTCGTCTACGGGAACCTCCCTAAATTTTTTTTTTACTTTTTTTTTAAAGTACCACTTTGTCGGGTGACTGATGTTTATATTCATGTCAAATTACAGCTTTCCTAGTACTAACGGTCTCTGAGCTTACCCGCGGACAGACAGATGGACAGACATGGCGAAACTATAAGGGTTCCTAGTTGACTACGGAACCCTAAAAAATGAGGCTTTATGCACTGAAAAAAAAACGTGTAATCTGTGTCGGCCCTAAACTGGGTAAGTATGTATTGTAATAGGTAAAGTTCCCGGGCGGTGCCTATTTTCCTTTAATTTTATTACTCCTTGTTGGCGCGGTGATTAGTTTGGAAGTTTGCGAACGTTTTGTGGGCGCTGAAAGGAAGTTTTATAGATAATTATTTTAAGAAAAAAATATATTATCTAAAATAAAATATGTGTTTTGTGCTGAACACTAACTGCGAGTAAAGATTTAAGCAACGTTAATTAGGTATCGACTAGAAATTCAGATTGTCTCCATATTTGTATCTATGTATCTATCAGTCAGACTAACCAGACACACACACAGACACACGTACACACGTTCGTATTTATAATATTAGTAAGACTAACAATATGTAACTAATAACTAAATTTTCTGTAGTAGGTTAAAAAAAATATAGCTTTTACTTTCTATGCGGCTTAAAGTTTCGTAGCTAATAGTACCGCCCGCTACGCCGTAGCCGTAGCGGCGTAGCGAAATTGCCTACGAACGTTATCATCATTAACGATATTAAGAGCCTGTTTCACCACTTGTCGACTTTAAGTGTCAGATAAAAGTAATGTCGTCTTTGTTTATTAGGACAAAACCAACAGAGACGGCATCACCTGATATCCGTCACTTAAAGTTAGTCGACAAGTGGTGAAACAGGCCCTAAATCTACTGCTTGTCGCACCTGTCTCATATGACATACCAGTAAGTTAACTAACTTAGAACCTGTTTCATCACTGTTATAAGAGAGAGAGAGAGAGACATTTTTTTTTGTGTTCGATACACAGAAAAACACGTTAGGAAGAAATAATAATAAAAAAAAAAATCGACTAGTATAAATTGGGGCCCACTTAGCATAATGTTGCGGCAAGCCGCAACAGCATTATGCTTGTGTTATCAGTTCTTAATATCTTGTAATATTTTTGTGTTTTATCTTATAGTCTAAAATTTGCACCCATCTGGAGACCTTTTTGATGTTTCTCTCTCTCTCTCTCTCTCTCTCTCTCTCTCTCTCTCTCTCTCTCTCTCTTTTCAGCACTCAATGCCCATCTGTTTTCCGTGGTATATGGCTCATTCGGTCGGTGACTCTCGTTCTTCTACGTATCCTCATTTCTGATTTGATCCCGTAGGGAAACCGCATTTATACTACAAGTAGGATTTTAGTAGCTATGGTGGTCTAGTGGCTTAACCTATGGCCTCTCAAGCACAGGATCTTGGGCTGGGCTCACATCGCTAAGTAATCGGAAAACATTGTGAGGAAATCTGTTTAAACCTGCGTAGCAATTCAATGGTGTGTGTGAAGTTTCCCATCCGCACTGGATTCAAGTGGGACCTACGACCCATGTACTCTCATTTTGAGATAAAGCCTGTGCCCAGCAGTGGGATGTTTATAGGCTGGGATGATGGGTGTGTTACTATTTACTTATAATATTAAGTACTTACAAAAAATATTTAGGGCACACGTAAAATGGGGAAGATTTTTTTTTCACTTTTACCCTATATTTTGGGGTATCGTTGGATAGGTATTTGAAAAAAAACGGGCATGTACGAGTTGAACTCGCGCACCGAGACTTCCCTACACATTTATAAGTATGTATAAGTAAACGGGAATCGTGTCTTGAAGATATTTCTCGCTTTTTCCGAGTAATTTAATACATCCAGTGTATGCAGAGCCCCACTTAAGCAAGATGTACGCAGTGTGGGGTCAGATTATATTGGTCATTGATATTTACAGACAGACATAAAAAAATCAAGATTTTCAGACTTTTCTAGTTGGTTGTGTTACAATAGTTACCTTCATACCAAATTTCAAGATTCTGAGTTTGCGAAAATTTGCAGCATAAACGGCTGCATCTTTTGATTGCATTGGCTTAGAAGTTTTATTTTTTCACAGCTTCAAGGAACAGTAGACCTCAGTATTTGATATAAATTTCAGCTTGATAACTCCACGCGTTCCTGAGAAAAAGGGTCTTGACAGACAGACAGACGGACAGACGGACAAAAAGTGATCCTATAAGGGTTCCGTTTTCCCTTTTGAGGTACGGAGCCCTAATGAATAGGGGTTTATCGAAAATTAACGTTTCCAATTGTCGACGCAGGAAAGAGCTTATCCGTCAAATTTCAATACGATGCCACGCCCTCCCGTCAGCCACTTAACGAGTTATGCCCCTTGAGGCAACACAAACTATATGTATACACAGCAGGAGGAAACGACTTGTGCCAACAAAGGCACGATTCGAATGAAATTCATTTCCTTCATTTCGTCTATGTTTGCACGGAGACCTATGCTACGGAGCTAAAAAGAGTGGCATTGTTTATAGGTAACTTTTACCCGCGGTTTCGCACCTAGACCTTGAAGCGTGTGTAATTCCGGGATTTTAAAAAAAAAACACGGGGATTCTCGAAAATTACATCGGAGATTTTATTATTACCGTAAATAAAAAAATACCGTTACTTTGGGTTAGTGTCCTTACAGCATAGTGTTTACACATCGCATCCCGGCTTGATAAAGACCCGGGATCTCAGCGCCCAGCATTTCCTTTTGTTTTTTTTTTCAGTGTGTTCTAGTTGCAATGTAATAAAAATACAAGGGTTTTTTTCTTTTAAGGGCACGGAATCCTAAAAATACATGTACAAGAGCTCTTTGCAGCCTACTTGCAAAATTAGTGTTCTGAACATCATTTGAAATGCGTGGTGAATGAGTGGTTGATAATGATAACACTGTCGTATAACGAAACAGAAAACCTACATAGTCAGCACTCCTTATAGAAAATGAAAATAATAACACACACACACACACACACACACACACACACACACACACACACACACACACACACACACACACACACACACACACACACAGACACACACACACAGACACACACACACACACACACCACACACACACACACACACACACACACACACACACACACACATTGAATGTTAATAATAAAAACCTGAATTACTTTTAAAGGCAGTTCAGTCAAAGTTGAAAAAATCTTAAATCTCCAATTAATAACGTGAAACAAAATTTGTACCTCAAATTTTCGATTTTGAGGTACGATTTTTTTGTAAGTGAAAAATTGTATAAATTGTATGTATTTGTTTGTTTTATGTTTACATGCACGATCGCCTCATTCAATTGCCTTGGAACCGTAACACATCGATATTTTGTGACAGTTTAATAATACACTTACCCTATTTCTTGCAAAGAAAGGTGGTCAGTGTGAGTAAGGAGTAATGACTAATGTCACGTACGCGAAGCTTTGAAGAAAATTAATATAATAAGTAAATTTATCTATCTATTCTAAAAACGTCAAAAAGTAGCACCCACAGTGACGTTTTTTTCGACTGACCTTAAAAAACTATACATTTGAATTTAGTACTTTGAAGTATGTAAATACATTTTGATTTTAAAGTTACTTAAATGTCTTTTCCGATTTATCACAAATGTTATATACAGTACGATTACTTGGAGTTAACACTTGACAGATGGGCGTGCCATCAGTCAATTTTCAACTTTTACGTCATACAAATAAAGCCATTTTTAGTATACCGCTACCCACGTTTACAGATTACGTAAAAACTATTTTATTTGTATCACCTCAAAGTTGAAAATTGACTGATGGGCCTATAATTTAACTCAACTCTTGTACATTTAGATTTTTGGCATACCTACGACTGACGGTCATTATAAGAAATATTTCGTTCGTAACAATGCCTCGCGGCGACGACGTGATTTTTAAAAATAAACGACTGCTAAAGGAAACTGAAATTATACAAAAAAACTTCTCGTTTTGAATAAAATAAATGTAACAAATTGTTTCTAGTTTCGGACTTGGTCAACAAATTTGCGACCTATAAACAATAACTTGGCTCATCTGCGACTATATGAAACTAAGTATGTCTATGCAACAAATGTGTGTTAATACAGCCCTCCACCTCCACACTGTAAGAACACACATAGACACAGATATCGCCACATCCACGCATACTGACGCGTTTTGGGTTCAACATAAATGTGTTGTGTAAACATAGCATATCATAAGATCGCGGGTGAGCAAAGTAATTATTTATAGTTCAGTGATATACACCTCCGCAAAGTAACGCCTGATTCAATAAACTATTTAACAAATCTGCATCTTCTAGAACTCGTAAAGTTAGGAAGCAAAATAAACATTATCTAGCATGATTAAATTAAAAGTAAAGCTTCTGTAATTTGATCAGTTACTTTCCAAACAAACAAAATCCGTACTACTTCCATAACGACTTCAGTTGTTTTCAAAATAGAATATTAAATTACATCAACAACAAAGTTAACGGCTTAAACTTATGAAAAAGGCCTCATTTCTCTTTAAAATTACCCTTCAGTGATTTCTGTTACTACTGAAATCAACTACTCTAGCCCTCTAGCAATTAACCCCGTCCTTGCTGAAAAACTACGTGATCCAAGCTCCCAAGACGTGACCTTCCTTACCTGTTGCTTACCCTCGGAGAAAGTGACGCGGCCAAATGCGCCATCGCTCATGAAGTTGTCAGCTTCTCGATTCTGCCAAATTCACGGGTAAATTCTTTGTAAACAGAATTAAGAATCGCTTTCAAGCTTCGTTGGCGCCCAACATGGGACTCTTAACCTAAAATCTTAAATAACATAGATGAAAAGCGTTAATATATATTTTTTTAATGACTTTTTTGTGTTTTTTGTATAATTTGAATTTTACAGCGCATTGGTTTTACTATAATGCTGTAATTTTTTATTGGAAAATAAATAAAATATAGTAAAGTTAAATTAAATAATTGTCATTCACAATGGTTGTTGCTCTCAGGTATAAAAACCTTTGCATGAATAAAATTTGCATACCACAAACCACAGAATTCCAAACAAACATTCAATAACACAGATACACGTAAATTTGCAAATTTCGCGAATCCTCAATGACGGGTTGACGATTAAACCGTAATTAGATGTTATCTATCTACTAACACTTTATGTCAGTTGACCCGAAAATCCCGATTACACGGCTGAATACATTTGAAACTAGTTACAGACCGATACAGATGCCGGGGTAAGGCTGCCGAGGGAGGTGGCAACACCGACCCGGGCGGAGGCAGTGTGCGCGAGTCGCCGCGCCGACCGCTCCTCATAACGTCACGCTGATAAAAATATAATCATATCACGCCCCTATAAATAATTATCGTGTCGAGTGCATAAATGACTATTAGTTTGTGCTACCCCGCCCCACCGATTTCTTCCATTCAGTGCTCAATAACCTTTTAAGTATATTAACTATGGCGATCTCTCGCGAGTTCCTGAGCTGACCCTATGATTAAGTGATCACAGACGGTTAACTTTTAACTAAAACTACTAACGTGTTCATAGTGAGTGAGTGTTTTAAAACGATAGTTGAGCTACTTTCAAATTCCATTATACAGAAGCGCTGAATATTTTGTCGACCCGCATCCCCTGCGCGAATCATCATTAATATTAAAAGGAATTAACAGCAAATGAATGTAACGAGATGTGCTTTAAGTATCTTAAAATTAAATAAACTCTCCGGAAAGTAATAATTAAATCGTATATAACATACGTTCCGTTACGACATGTGTTTAGCCTGAAGTTTATTAGGGCAAAATTAAGTTTTTTAATCGCAGTAACACTGAGTTTGAGAACGAATTTGCTTAATTGACTTTTTACACTGTAAACGCGGTCCTAAGAAGCTTGAGAAATGTTCATTTGAATAAATAGGCAATCTTGCGGAGATAATGTCACCAAGGGAACACTTTAGACGCAACAGTTAGCCCATAATCCTGACTCAGCTTACCCACGCCCCGACTTCTTACATTTCTTATAAAGCGGGCCTTTTTGACATACGATACGACACACCGCGTTTCTCTAGCTCTAACATTTCAGGTGTTTCTAAATAAAATGTTTTATTAATGCACATAAATTGCGCACGTGAACTGCGTACGTGGTCGATTACACGTGGAACGCTCGCCCGGACAGATATATGTGATAGAGCGGCGTTTTATTGCGCCGCGTTAAAATATTAACAGCCTCCAAGATAATTGGATTAACACGGCGATGATTTTAATTTTGGCGCCCAACGTGGGATCGATTGAATTTCCATTAATAGCTCGCGCAAAGCAATTGGCAACCCTGACAGCCAGCAATCTATTGTGGTAGAGAAATTGCGGTTTTGTTTTCATAACTCGATAACGAAGGCTCACAGCTGCTTCGGTGAGCCATCATCAATCAATGTATCGAGCACGCTACGTCGTACGCCCGCCACGGCTTTGATCACGGCACGGCTTACGTTCGGTGATCCGTCGCTCAAAATTATATATGCAACTGGTAAAATAGAATGCATTTTAAATTCAACTCCACTAAGCCTCCATATAACTTTATATCGCGCGTTAAAAGCTACTATGTAACGTTTTACATTCCCGCTTCTAGCAACTCTGTCGTTTAATGGGTACTCGTTTAGTGAATACGACCCACACTCAGTTTAATGCTTCAAAACCGACGTTACCTCGCGTCGCGTTAAATGTTTAACAAATGCACCTTAAAATGATTTAATTCCCGCCGTATTTAATCTAGTACTTACTTCAGTAAACAACGTCCCACACAGTGTCTGTCGTAGCGGGGTTTTACAACTACGTGGGCGTCCATCCAGGACGATCGTTTACGACCCCGTCTCAACAAGCAAGTAATAAATCAAACTAAGTAATCGTATTCTGTTAGTAATAAGTCCCAAAAAGACTCGGCGCTTACTCGCGTAAGATCTCTGAGCGTGTCGTAAATATTTGAAAACACTTCGTGCCCTTTCTTCTGAAATAAAATATTTTATTTATATTTTGGCTATCGTTCGCGAGTTCTAGAACTGACACAAATGATTAACTAAGTGACCATAGACGGTTAACTTTGAACTTAAACTGTTTTAATGTTCTTCTAAACACAATCGACGCCACATTATATTTCTACTGGCATCAAAAATTCTTGTTTCAATGCGTCTTATAAGCTAATTTAACCACTTTTTTCCAGTTTCAAATATATAAGAGACAATGAAGTGTACATTGACTTAAAACAACGTGGAATCTTTAAACACTCGGAACTTATTTGGAGTATGCAATGAGTGAACTATTAAAGTGTAGAAAAGTGTAGACTAGCCTTCAAGATGAGTGGTCTAGGTCCGCCCGGGGTGTGGGCCGCGCAAAAGAGGCTGGAGTCGTGGGCTCGAGCTGCCAGAGAAAGAACTTCGAGTGCCAGCAGTGGGCAGAGCCACAACTCCACAGACAGCTACGGAGATGACAAATCGCATGGAAGTCCTAGTGTACGTATAAAGACTGTACCAAACCTTATCTAGGGACTCTTAAATTACCTTAATTACTTAATTACCCATTTTTAATCATATGTAAATTGTATTATTTCTTTTTTTTTATTCTTTGTACAGAATCGTCATTCATTTAATTTCACAGTGGTTTGGTTTTTACAAGCTGTGAAATTTATTGTAATAAATAAATTACGCTTTTCTTCTATAGAATTAATACTCGTAATAAGGAATTCAAATAAAATTTTATGCTTGATTGTCCGATTGTCCGTCCACTTTTCCTCCGCTCGTGCTACTGATGCTTGAACTTTTTTGTTTAAATACATACATTTTGCTAAATGATGCTACTCAAAACTGAAATGTAATCCTTTCTGAAATACAATCTCTGTAATATAATAACCCATTTTTGAGCACTTTTAATTAAGTGGCACTTCGGTACAGGGTGAGCATGGACAATGAATATGTAGGTACCTACAGGTATAATAATATTTTTAAGCCAGGGGCCTCGCATTTTTACAAGCATTATAATATTATAACCATTAATTTAATTTGCCCTGTTTGTTGGGTCAAATCTTGCAAGTTCATTTTGATCCAATTCCAGTTATCGAGTAAATGGGAAAGTGATTATGTCTATCTATCACGTAGCAAATTTAATTGAGATCCTGGGAAGAATACAGGGTGTTTCGGGAGACGTGAGCAGGACCTACCCAACTGCATTGACTACAATATCGTACCATTAATTTTGTGAGATAACTTATTGTTTTTAAAGTATTGAAAACAAAAAAGTACTTATCAAACTCTTACTCACAAACTCTTACTAAGTGCATGGTCACTGCAATTAAAGGTGTGTGGGGATTTTACTCAAATATGATTGTGGACGAGCCAGTAACATTTACTGACGATTTAGAGTTGGTCTGGATCACCCATTATAAAACCGTTTTTATCCCAGAAAATTGGATACTTCTCGCGGGATAGCGATAAAGGAATTCTTATCAGACAAAGTCGCTGGCAAAAGCCAGTACATTATAAATGCTCCTTACGACGATGAATATTACAAGCAACGTGATAATACGTACCCCAACTCAACGGTGCTTGAAGCACTCGCATCCTAGTTCCTTGCAGCGCAACAAATCTGAGTTACGAAGGGGACAGCATGAATAATTTCTGCAGTAGGTACAGTCACCAGCACCAATATCTGACACAACAAGTGTGCATAAATATCTGATACGACTCTATTTCTAGGGCCGGGAGGGCGTGTCAGATATTTTTGCACGCTCCGCTGTGGCAGATATTAATGCTGGTGACTGTACCTACCTAAGATACAGTACCCTACATATTCAGACCATACGTGCCTACTGCTGAATCTCACTTAGCAATAAGGACCACGAATGGTCAGTTAGGACGGCAGCGACTGTCCAGATCTGCCTAATATGCAGTTAACGGAGCGCATTACAAAGAAATAACAACAGCACAAGAAACTGAGCGTCTTATTAAACTATGTTTAAACCTTCACAATAATTAAGTAGACCCAAAATATTAGTGTCTTGGCTGAAGCGCAGAGTGCAGAAGAAGCTGCCGTTGCTCTGGCGACTCCTTTTTATACACGCGAGAACACGCATATTGCCCGCTTGCCTAGCCCCACGAGATTGGTGGTGGGGCGCGTTGCTGTTTATTTGCAATGACAGATGGCGCTGTATGCCGCGTTCTCAACTCTTCATACTGTTGTGTCGCAACGAAGTTTTCAAGCAGGCCGACCGATGGCTCGTAACTTTCAAATCGATTACTTATTTTGCAGAAAGAATATGGAGAACGAAAGTAAGTTTTTCCAGCGCGTTGCGCAAGTTGGTACCCATTCAAGGATTTAAACGTTTAATTTAATTGCAACCATTCAAAGATAACGAAAAGTAAGTTTTCAATTAAAGTTTCCTAGAACTTCTAGCGAGAAGTTAAGTAACTTTCAAATGAACGAGTAACTTCATGAAAGTACCTGCAGACAGATATATGGAGAACGTTGAAGTAATATCACTTTCAACCTTCAGGCAACGTTGTAGAAACGTTGTTGCAATTGAAAGTACCCACTCTAAGGTATTTTTGAAACATTTTTTGGGAAGTCTGAATATCGATAACAGGTGCATAAAGTAACAAAACAATTGATTTATTCTGTGATTAACTAACTTAATAAGTCCACTGCAACTTCGCGGTGTTAATAAAGTTGGGCTTTAACTTTTTCCAATGTTGCAGTAAGCCTAGAAAGCTTGTATATACCCACTTTGTAAGCCTTTTAAATTTAATATAAGTTTCAGTGGAGTATTTAGAACTTAAGTAAAGTTGTGTGGCAAACTTTCTGAACTTAAGAAAGTTACTTTGTTAAGCTGCAAGTAGGTTGTAATGAAAGGTTTCTGCAACGTTAAAATGAACATTTCTTTAACTGTGTAGCGACGTTGCTGGTAAGTTTTGGTTTTAAGGTACTTGGTGAAGTTGCAGTAACATTATTTTGAAACATCCTTAAATCTTGCAGTTCCATATTATTTGTAATATTCAAATGAATGTTACATAACGTTGCTAAAGGATTTTACAGAAAGTTACTTTGGTATTATTATTGTAAGTTTCAGGTAAGTACTGCCAGTAACATTATTTTGAAACATCCTTAAACGTTCCAGTTCTATGTTATTTGTAAGATTCAAATAAATGTTTTTTAACGTTACTAAAGGATCCTACAGAAAGTTACTTTGGTATTATTGTTGTAAGTTTCAGGTAAATACTGCAGAATGTTGCACGTGAAAGTTACTGCAAGCTTCAGATGTTCAGTGCAGAAAGGTTGCAAATGTACAATTACTGTAAGTTTGAGATGATTAGTGCACTAGGTTGCACGTGTACAATTACTGTAATTTTCGTATAAAATGACAATGAAACTTGACGTTGAAACGTTAACTGCTGCTAAAAGTTATTAGCTGAATAATTTTGCAATGTCCTGACATATACAAAGTGCCAACCAATTTAAGAATCGCTTGACTTGCGATTCTAAAATTGGTAGGTAATTGTATAGGTCTGCACATTACAAAATTATTCAACTATTAAATTTAAACAACAGTTAACATTTCAACCATTTTACATGATTTTACATGAAAGTTACAGTAATTTTACACGTGCACTAATCATCTCAAACTTAACAGTAATTGTACACGTGCAACTTTCTGCACTGGACATAACATCTGAAATTACAAACTATCAGCAGCAGCATTTTAAACTAGTTTCGACATAGCTACAAAAGTAACAAGAATTAAAAATAGTTATTAGGAATTAATAACAAACAACAATAATTACCAAAATAACATTCAATTTCTTTATAAATAAAAACAAAAGATAGATTAGATACTTATTTTTATTACAAAATTTACGATTTACTATTAACAATTAAGCAAAAATATCCCGATATGGTTGTGGGCTTTACTGTCACTAAAGTAAGTATATTCTTAAGTTTAACAGCTTAACTGATTACACAGGGTACAGGGGTAATTTTATACAAAATACAGTTATTCCTTGGCAAAAGAATTATGAGTTGAGCAAAGACGAGGGCTGATTAATATTCTTATAGCACAATGCAAAACAACAAAATCAAGCAAGCAAATTATTATTATGTCAATATAATAATCTATTCGAAAATAAAGCGTCGACAGGCAACCACTTCGTTAACGTGCATGTTTATTTAACACTTCAAAACCCACAACACAATAATTAAATTACATATAAACAACCAAAGGCCAAGCAGGCTTGTGAGCTGCAACAGGTATAAGGGATTTGTGATACTAAATGCACACTGCGATTCAGATAGCCCAGCATGTTGTGCGAACGTCTCATTTGCACTTTCTATATATTATCTCTTAAAACAGTACCATGACTGAGGGACTGACTGCTCAAACATGTCCATAAGTATTATACAATACAATACAAAGATTTATTGTACACCAGAAATAGTAAGCGTTACAGAAAACACATACACAGAGAGAAAATTACAAGGTATGCAATAGAAATTATGACTATGACTAGAGACTACCACTAAAACGTCAATGAATTAACGCATTCACTGCCACCTGACTTGACTTGACTGACCACAGGTGCCACCGACGCACATGTGCGTTCAAAATGTATGAATAATTTTGACAGCGGCACTGGGGGGAAGTTCCAAAAACGCATATATGCGTCGGTGGCAGTGAATGAGTTATACAATATGAAACAGCCCAATTACTTAATTGCTCTGACGAAATTGGTTTATCAACTTGAGTTAATTGTGAAGATATGAACACATAACATGGTCTATAGTATAGACCAATAGACTATACAGATGATCAATCCAAATGGGTCAGTTGGGAGAAATCAGAAACTATGAGATATAGCGAAACCTGTCCTTAGGAACCATGGCTTTCATTTTAGATTAAGGGGCTGTTTCACCATCCATTGATTAGTGTTATCTGACGGTTAAATATGATGCCGTCTCTATTTGTTTTGTTCGAATAGACGTAGATGGCATCATATTTAACTGTCAGTTAACACTAATCAAGGGATGGTGAAACAGCCCCTAAATAAAAATGACATTCAATTTTTTGATTTAAATCTCATACATAACCGGGAATCGAACCTGGACAAAATCTCTGTAAACTATGTTATAAATTCTGCAAATTTTTCCGTTGTTATTTTGAATTGTCTGAATCATAAGTAAAACATGTGTGTATTACATACAGTCTGTTCAATATAGGAATGGACAGAAGGAAAATAGGTTCTTTATAATGCACGCTTTAGGAAGTCATTTAATAAATTGCAATTTTTTTTAGTATACGGTCTAAACTTAATTCTAATTAAAATATCGAAAACATCAATATTGGTTTCAATTATTCAGTAACTAACTGTTGCCCGCGACTCCGTTCACGTAGAATCCGTTTATTGCTATCCCGCAGGAACTATGCCATTTTCCGGGATAAAAACTAGGATTCTATGTCCTATCTTGTACCATCTGTATACCGAATTTCACCTAAATCGGTTCAACGATTAAGACGAAATGGTAGGTAACAAACAAACATACATACAATCTTACGCAATTATAATGAATGTTGGTGAGATTAGCTTTGCTATTTTTCATATAGTAATTTAAATACAATAGAAAACTTTCCTATTTTGTTAAAAACAAAAACGTCTTCCCATAAAATACCTAAAGAGGCAGAGGTAAAGAACATTCTGCAAGAATCGGAACGTTTATAATATTGCTGACTCAAGAAACATTCTGTAGGTAGCTACAAAGTAAAAAAAAAAAATGATGAATGATTCACACAATCCACAATAACAACGAAAAAATTTGCAGAATTTATAACAGTTTACAGAGATTTGACCAGGTTCGATTATGTTATTTTCACGGACTATTTTTTTCTTATCCTGAATTACGCCATCAGTTGTGCTATTTCCAGATCATATCTTATTTTCCATGTCACTGTCTTCATCCTTACTGATGTCATTTAGTGTCAGGTCTTCCACACTCCATACTGCTTTCAGATGTCACTGTATCTAAAAAAAAAACGAATAATTGTTAGTGCTTTAATGTAACGCCATAAGTTCTGGTTTATTAATATCAACCACTTTGTTACCAAATTATTGAAAATAGCATTACCGCATGTATTTCGTTCAATTCCTCTTCAATTGGTTTCATAGGGAGTGATGGAGGTGATCGATACTTTTTGTTTTTGGTAATTTTTCTTTTGTCTGACGAAGATGACGCCGTCTGCCTAGGTTTTTCCACAGCAAATGCTTCCTTCAAGTTAGCTAACAACCAAAAATAGTACATTATTGCAGAGGCCGGGAAAGTAGGGATTGTCGGCCAAGTAGATAAAGGGATACGAGGCTGGCAATCTCTTTTCACGCTTAGGTATTTAATGCTTTTCTCAAACATTGTCGGGAAATTAAACATCAAAATTCCGTCTGCCGCGGCTATGCAATTTTCCGGGATAAAAACTATCCTATGCCCTTTCCAGGATCTCAAACTATCTCCATACCAAATTTCATCTAATTCGGTTCAGCGGTTTATAACAGTATTTAAACTTCGCGGTTTATTTTTTCGAAGTAATGCGAATATTCCGAGCATGTTTGAGAAAAAAAAATTTTTCTTACCTTAAGAACACATTATTAACGGCACCAGTAATGTGCACATGCATGTACAATTAAGATCACTAGAATAACATAAATAAATAAAAATATTTTTCATCACACTTGCTCGTAACCAGTGTCGTAACATGCAGGCTACCTTGGTTGCAGCCCCCCAAATAAAACCCACGACCATAATGTGCTTTTCATGAAACCCGTGGTCGGTAAATGAAATGAATCATTGCCCGTACTAATTTTCATGTCATGAAGCCCAAGGTCGGTAAATGAGTTTTTTCCTGCATGATGTGCTGCTGCTCCGTGCGCGCGCTGCTGCTCACGCACGCCATGCACATGCTGCAGAGCGCTGCCAAGAGTGCAGCTAGCGGTTTCGGCAATTTTTAAAATTAGTTTTTCTTTTACAAATATACAATTTTACTCGCAAATGTGATGAAAAACATTGTATGTCGCACGGGCGGTACTACAATTACGAACATCGACTCATACTCTCGTTCGTTATTCCTTATTTACCGCCCTTAAGACAATGTACCTACTATAAAAAAGATCACTAAAAATATGTTGCAATCAAACCAAATTATCAAGGTTACATATCAGAACACCTACCTAAAATTGTTAATTAACACATGCATTATGAATCACAATTTATGATGTGCCTTCTCCTTAACCACTAGATAAATAAGAGTAAAGTAACCTAATCATAAAAAAAACATTTTTATACTATCTTTTTTTGCTTATTGTACTTTCTGTTGACTGTACTTGCGTTGTCATCCAATCTACATATCTATACCAAGTTTGAAGTAGTTGCCATTAACCGTTGAAGAGTTCCGTGATGCGGAGACAATCCTGGCCGGACCACCAGGATGTCACTGCCAGATTATTGTATTGTCACCAGATTTACATATGTATGCTAAATTTCAAGTCAATCCGATTACTGGAAGTGGGTCAAATTAAGCTTCCAAGATTCCACACCCAGACAACATATGTACATATAGTCGAGTTCAGATATTTTTGATAAAATTTTTGCTTACAATTATGAACTCGGCTGTATGTACATTACAAGTTATATAAAAGCTTTTAAAAAAACAATTTCAGTTTGGAAACCTGCTACAGTCAAGTTACCTTATTAGCATAATACAGTGTGCCTTCTAAAAACCCATAAAATAAATAAATACCCAACATCAATTTTTAAAAATCACTTACTTCGGAAAACAGCAGCATATATTAACTGTAGCATAAAACGGTGAGTGACTGCACGTTTTGGAGCTGAAAGAAACAAAAGATTTTGTGATTCACACTAATTTTCCTTGAATTTATTGATATTACATTTTATTTTGTAGTGAATTACATGTAAATTCATGTAGTCTCATACTTACAATGTCCTATTATGCGAATGTCAATAAGTTATCCAATCATGTCTTTTTGTCTTCATTTAACCAGTTTCTTGGACAGACGCTTACATATTCATTATTCTCATATGAGAATATAATAACAGAATACGGCTTCTGAAAACAACATAAAAGATTCAATTTCCGAACAATTTAGTTCATACTCATCCATATTAATTATAAATGGTTTGACCACATCATCAATTAAAACATCTAACTACATCATTCTGTCTTCTATTTTAATCACATGATCAAACTACCTGTTACCTTCTGCAGTTATTTATTGTCAATATTTCTATGTGCATACCTATCAAAAATATTTATAAATAGTATATAGCTACGCAAATTATGAGATTAATAGTATCCAAATGTTGTTAAAACCTGAAGTATTAGCACTGTAGGTAATATGAACTTCTCTACTACAAAACAGTTTTAACCAAATATCTGTGTAGGTGAAATGAATATTGAGATGAAATTATTTATTTATGTGGTTGCATTTAATTTTAACTTTACAATATTTTGATTCCACTGGTGCCACTGTTGATGCTCATGGCAGCCAACATGTTAATAACCGCAGCAGTTTCATAAAATAACTACTTTCATACACACCTAAGGCCGGCAACGCGTCTGATATCCTGATGGTGCTGCGGATGTCTATGGGCGACGGTAATCACTTAACATCAGGTGAACTGTCCGCTCGTTTGTCCCCTCCTATTTATTACATAAAAAACCTGAATTTACTTAATTGAAGTACTTAGGTTAAAAATAAATTAAAAATAAAAGCTTGTATCAACACAAGAGTGAGACGCAAACTAGGTAATATGATTTCCTTACACAACCTAGCGAAATATAATTTTTGAACTTCAGCCATTTTGTTAGTATTTCCTCACTTTTTTTCTGTGACTTGTTTATTCAGAACTACTAAAACTTAGATGATTGGTCTCGCGCGCCAATCACATTCTTACCTCAAAATGAACTTTTGTTTTGCTAAAACAGCTATTTTATCGTCATTTATCGTAAAAAAGCAATCCCTGTAGTTTTATATGCTATCTCGAGGTGCTTTTAAAATAGCAGTTATAGTGAAAAAGGTGCATTTTGAGTTTAGAATGTTTAATTCAAATTAGACTGAACTTGCCGGTACATGATTGATCGATACAACTAAAACACCAAAATAAAACATGCTTATAAAATAAACAACAGAACATAACTGTAGCATGGGAATATATGATCTATTGTCAAATCTATAGCTTGCATGTTCAAAATACTATTTTCAATTCAACTAGGCAGGCACAAAGCCATGTCGATGTCGTTAGTAATAAGCATTTAGTAATAATTTAACTTACATCTTTTTCTGGTTTCTCCATTATTTTGATCTTCTTTTCATAACACTTCTTTATTGTAAAAATATTAGGCAGGCGTACGCCACACGCACGCACGCAAACACGCCACACGGTCGGTAAACAAATCAAAATGGCTGCTGGCTGGCTTGGCCTGCAAGGCTACTACGAAACTCGTAACTCGAAGTTCGTGTCGTGCGGTCCCTCTCGCTCTCGTATCAAACAGTGTAAGTGTCAGAGGGACCGCACGACACGAACTTCGAGTTTCGAGTTTCGGAGTAGCCCAGCTGGGCTCGGCGGGCGACGACGCACGCGGACGCGAGTGACACTCTTTCCCGGCCCGGATAACACCGACATGGAAATACCGGCCCTGTTTTTTGTGTTTACGCCCTTAGAAACTGACAGGAGCTTCTATGGGCGTGTACACGAAAAACAGGGTCGGTATTTCCAACCCGGTAATATCCGGGCCGGGAGTATATATAGAAGTAGGTAGCGAGTCGGAATGAAAACTGTTAAAGTGCGTTACATTACAGAGAAATTTTGATAAAGAAATGTACAGCGGTTAGTAATTTAGTTGCAAGATTAGAAACGGATTTATGGATGGAGTTAGTTGATAGCGAGCGGGCACGAGAGTTGATAGTTGCGAGCAGACAGTGAGAGCAGCGTGCGTTCCGCGCGGACGAGGACTCGGCAACTGGCGGCGCGCGGCCGGGCCGCGGCGTGAGCGTGAGCGCCGGCACCTCTCCGCCCTTCCTTCATTCCCCCCCGCAGGCAATAGTGCGGGGCGTAGCTTGGTAGTCTTGCATAGTGCTGTGCCACAAAAGTATCACCCGGCGACGCGACGCCCCCGGTTTTGCCAACTTGCCAGATCGAATTCGAATTCGAAATTCGGAGATATTAGGTACGTCCAAAAAAAACAATCGATCGATCGAGAAAAAAACCATTAGACTAGAGATGCTCATTTAGTACTCAATTAATTAACTCTAACAGATTACGAGTACAAAAAAACTGACTTATGTTTTGTTAGTTTACAGAGTTATTTCCATGTTCCCGTATCGGACTATAAAGCCGGACACTGTTCAGGATTTTTAATCTCTTTTATCTCTTGTCCGGCCGCGGGCTGGCCAAATTTGACTGACTGCGTCCGGCCCGCCCGTACGGCTTTTGTTAGGCTTTTAAAACCTGATCAACCTACAATATCGACACGTAGAAATCAATAACGGGTTAGAAACTTTAATTTGGTATGATTATAATGTTAGCTCTTATAGCACAACCAATAAAAAAAGTTTGAAAACCGTTAATTTGTAGTTAGGTAACTACATCACAAAAAAATACTTTTTGCGATTATAAACTTATTTGTACTTGATTGATATACTAACTGCGACCTATGGTGGTGATGCATCAGGACAACAGTTTTCCAACGGTAAAGTTAAGTTTGTCCTTCAGTACAGTTTAACTATTACTTTTCGTTAGAGCAATGGTAATAAAAAAAAATGGTAAAAATTGTACGGAACCCTCGGTGCTCGAGTCCAACTCGCACTTGACTGTTTTTTAATAAGGTGCATTGGGGTATATATATATATATATTGGATCACAGAATAAATCAAAATTACACACGGTGCTGCTCGCCAGTTCTGTTAGCTCGAACTTGGCTTGACAGGCTGTGTCTAGATATATTAAGTAAGTACTTAATAGTTTTTGGATTTTATTACAATACGTATTATATAATTAAAATCACGCGTACGTGGATGACCGACCGACAGCACGCGCACACAGCTGTTTGTGTGACACGAGTGTCGCGCCACGCTCGCTATAGATTGAGTAGGTACCTACCTACATTGTATGTATAATATAGATCAGGGGCGCTACTCCGAAATTCGAAAATCGAAGTTCGTATCGTATCGTCCCTCTCACTCTCGTGTCAAATCATATTAGCGTGAGCGGAACGGCACGAAATGAAGTTCGAATTATGCACTTCGTAGTTAGTAGGGTCTCTGGGATGTTATGAAGCTCCGTATCCGTAACCGAAACTATCGGATATCCGAAATAAAAAACTATCCGTAGCCGTAACCGAATCCGATAAGTATAAAAGTTTCTGATAGTTTCGGATAGGGGCGGAGTCAAAATGCGACATGTTGTGACAGGTTTTTTTTTGCCCTGCCGAGCCGACAGAACAGCCGGCGACTTCTGCATCTATTGTATATTAACTAATACAATAAAATTAAAGTCAAGTCATCTACATTCCTATTAGAAAGCAAACTCTTTATTGTACAAAATTATACGAGTACTTAGGTGTTTAAGCCTTATAGTTTGTAGGTACCTATAGGTCTTATTTGTTTTTTTTTGTAATTTTTTATTGTATTCTATTTATTCCTATTTGATTTTACTTTTACTTCCTTAAAAATACAATATCCGTAACCGAAACTGAAACTAACGGTTTAATCTATAATAATTTAACATCCAGCGCCGCGCTTCGCGCCTACAAAGCCGCGAAAAATTGCGAATACCTACGTAGCTACCGCTTGTCTTTAAGAAATTATTATAGATTTCGTCATTATTATACGCACTAAAACCGAAGTCTTAAAGATTGTAACGTACTCCTCTCCGCCGCCTCTCTATAGATTAGATAAACCAAATGTATAGGTAGATTCATTCACGATGACGCGTGCCGTGGTTCTTATTACAATGTCATTAATGTCTAATTTTGACAAAAATCATGCGTCCTCGTGGATGGCACTAGGTATAGATAGATATACTTTTAAACACGCTCTTATTAGCTTCACCTGCTAGGACCAAGTATAAGATGGACTAACTCTATTTAAGACGAACAAAAAACTGTCATATGTCTCTTTTTAGCAGATGGAATCTCTCACTATGAAAAAAAGAAAGAAGCATAGACAAACAACGCCATCTTAAAAGCCAGTGTGTCAAATTTTGAGTCACCGTGGTAGCCGTCTGGATACCAAAGTGGTTATCAGTTTTTCCCTGATTTTATGCGTTTAATGCAAATTTGATTTGTGAAATTTAGTTGATTTAATATCATTGGAACCATGGCTTGTGTGGCTATCGGTTGCAAGAGTAGAATGGGTGTATTAACAGAAAGTGACCAAAGGATATCTTTCCATCGGTAAGTTATCGACTATCATAATGAAATTATTACGCAATTTTTAGATTATGTGATCTGTTCTGAATAATAAAATTGCAGTTCTAAGTATCGTAAAGTCAATAAGGTCACGTAAGGCCAAAGACTTGTAAAAATAATGAACAATAAACATCTGTTCATGGAGTAATTGACAGTTCATGTACTTAAAATTGTATGATAGTGATGTGGTTAAAATTAATCGATGTTTATAATGTCAGGTTCAGTTTTTTCACTTGTATTTAAAATGAATATGTTTCTCTTAAATATTTTGTAGTCTCAGAGAAGCTAGCACAAGACATACGCGTTGGCCTCTACGGCCAACACTATGCTGAGCAAAGACCGTTTCGCGATTTCGCAAATACTGTCGTTAATATTTATTTTATACTTGTTTTATTTTGTGTACTTACTTATAATATGTAATTTGCGAATTAGCGAATAAACGTTTCTATTTCTATTTTTCTATTTTCTATTTACATAAGAAAAAACTATTATTAAAATCGTATTATGTACGGCTAATATAATGTTAATTGTAATGTGTATTATTCTCAGGTTTCCAAAAGAGCCTGATTTAAGAAATAAGTGGAAACAGAATGTGAACCGGGAAAGCTGGACTCCTTCACCGTATTCTCGATTGTGTTCACTACACTTTCATAAATCATGTTATCGGAAAGGATTTCAAACAAAAGTCCTGCACAGTGATGCAGTACCTACTATATTCACACATGTACCGACAAGCTTGCAAAAGGTGAGCGTTTATTATGTTAATATGTTCAATATCATAGCATGGCCAGAATGCTCAGTGGTACAGTCATAGTATTCCTTTGCATAGCAAGCAGCCCTTTGTATCTCGCTTGGTTCAAATGCAAAGACGGAAATAAGTTCTTATTATTCTTTCAGGGTAAATTCAAGCGTCCCCGATCTACGAGATTGGAGTTATGCACACCGTCAACTTCCATGAAGAGTCATGAAGATGAGTTGTCAGAACTGAAAGGTACAATAAGTAAAAAAAATAAAATAATAGAAAAATTAAAAAAAGTGGTAAACCGGTTAAAAACTACTGCGGAAAGAAGAGGTAGAGTTTTAAAAAAAGTTAGACAACAATACCACAGACAAAATAAAATAATAGCCCATACTGATATGATAATAAACGAATTGCGAACAAATTGTGAACTAATGGTGAACTGCTAATTGAATCCCACCGTAAAACTGGCTTTCTAACGTGCATCCGAGCGATAATATTTCTGTATGAAAATTACGTCTCAGAAAATAAAAACTATTGGTTCTTGCCTACATTATAAGCTCTCGCAAGATCATTTAGAATTTTTTTTCGGGGCAATACGAGCTCAAGGGGGTTTCAACAATAATCCTTCTGCTAAATTGTTTATGGTAGCTTACAAGAAACTTTTAGTTCATGCAAAATTCAAACATAGTCGAAATGGAAATTGTCTTCCTTTGGATGACATAAAAATATTGCAAACTAATATACCCAATTACATCCAAACTGTCAATCACAATATGAGAAAAGATAAAGTTTTACTGGAACGCAAAGATACTGATTGATTTGCCTTCTGACAACAGTTGGTTAATGGACTCTGACCACGAATATTAAATTTTATACTCACCTTAGTGAGTATAACAAACAAGTAATAGGTTATATGGCGGGATTCGTGACAAGGAAAATTAAAAAATATATACATTGTGAGGAATGTCAAATTTATTAATTGTGAATAAAAATATAGGTGGCTTGTTAAAACCTTCTACTGATGTAATTAAAGTATGCTACCATACTGAAAAGATATTGAAGTTTAATTTAAACATATTGGGTGTTACAAAAGTAGGAAATCCTAAAAATATTTTGCCAATGATCACCAATGTTTTGAAAGAAACAGAAAATTGTGTATTTTCTTCATTAGATGAACACGCCACTGATTATTATGTTGTAACATTTAACCATAAACACCTGTTGATAAAATCCATTTGTAATACATTTTTAAAAGTCAGAATTCATCATGAATGTAAAAAGGCCATGGCTCCTCAAAAATATGTAAGAAATTATTTTAATAAACTGATTTTATTTAGTGGTCAATAGATGATAAAACTACGTGAAATACAAGCATAATTATTTTATGATTGTTGTTTTACTTTTCCCGTTATAATATCTCCATTATACTCTTATTTATATAAATGTACAAATAATTATAAATAATTGATGCCTACTTCATAGTGGACCAAACTGTGGTGTCGAAAAAAATTTGTACGTGGCACGTACGAGTACTATAGGTATTTAGGCCATTTTAGGCGCTCGGAAAATGGCGTTGCGGCTCGGCAGGTTAATTTACGTTTTTTTCTTTGTTGTTGTTGTAAAGGACTCCGTATCGTTTCCGAGTTTGTGATTATTAGATTCGACTAGCCCGCGCCGGCCCGCATCCATCGGCCAAGAGCGCCGTAGTATGCTTATTTTTATAATCATAATTGACAATTACTACTCGTTCCAATATAATCAAATTATTTTGCATAAATTAAAGTAAATGAGTCGAGTCCAATTTGGTCCATTAATTTATGACACACACGATAAATATTTTTTGAAAGCTAAAGTTCATCGATATGGCAGTGGTACAGCTAGTACCTATCTATAATAGATGTATAAATGCCTATAGTAAACCGGCTTCATTGAAATGAAAGGCCTATACAGGCAAACGTATATCTGTCTCTATTTGCAGATGTTGTTTTCTTTTAGAAGGAGAGAGAATACGATAGTTATATTTCGTCTTAATAGAATTAGTCCATTCTTATACTTGTCCTAGTTCACCTGTTGTAACTTGTTACTAGGGACCAACCGCCGATCATATCGTGTCCTTGGTCGGGTTAATTTAAAAATGGACGGACAGTGTAGGAATCGGTTGACCCGACCGATATTTGGTTGATGTCAATGGCCTGGGGTCGTGGCGGCGAGCGCATCCCTCGCGACAGGCCTTAGGCTGTGTCCGTGTTAGGGTTGCCAAACTATACTGTTAAAACAGTAATAAACTGTTTTTCACTAT
>NC_133473.1:6500837-6507639 GCF_025370935.1 Choristoneura fumiferana
GGGTATAATTATGTACCTGCATTCATTACTGCCTATACTTAGTCATTCAGGATAACATTGGACTCTAGAAACAGAAGAAGGGGTTCCTAAAAATTTTTTGTGAAGTCGTAATAATGATGATGATGATGATGAATAAAGAAGTAATACGATGAAGTCGTAATTTTGTTTAGTTTGTATGTAGATATATTATTACTTAATATCGATGCCTTAGTTCCACTTATACCGAGTCGCGATCGTCGGGAATTAAAAAGCGAATTGCCGCGCGGCGGTGGCGTTCTGTTTCTTTTTTGATAATGCCGCCACAGGTGCCGCTAGCAAGCAATCGCTTACAGTCTGCCTCAGGGCTTGTTAACGTTACCAAATTCACATTAATTGATAACTTAACATTATTTAACGTTACCTAATTACGTTATTTTTACCGGTAAATTTACTTTACATTGTAGGGCTTGTTAACGTTACCCAATTCACATATTATAACGATACCGAAGTAAGTAACACTATCGGTAATTTTTGCTAATGCTACCGGGTGTTGAATTAGCGCGTGCATACTCGCTCGATAAATGAGGAAATCAAAATTTAACGTTACCCAAGCTTACCGGTAAATAGTAATTAAATACCGTTAAAATGATTTAACGATTACTTTTGAATTAACGTTAATTTAATGAATAGCTGATAACGTTTTTTTTACCGGTAAAAAGTTGTATAAGTAACGGTAAATCGTTTAACGTTAATTTTCATTAACGTTAATCGGTTTGACAGTTGGTAACGTTACACTTTTTTAACGGTATTTAAAGCCCTGGTCTGCTGCGCGCGCCCCGCCCCGCACCCGCGCTCGCCGTCGGAGGCTTGTTGGCAACTGTGTAGCATCCGCTTTATTGTTTAAAAGTTCCTCGTGAACATTTTTTTACTCGACTGCAAGCGAGGTATTGTTTTTCGCGCGTATATTGTATGTAAGTATGTAATATTTTTATACCGCATATCTCTCAAACCGCTGGACGGATTTAAATTAATAGGTAGTAATTACATACACTTAACGGACAGACGGGGGATTTCATTTTACGTAATTTATGGAATCTCAATTGTCCATCATAACGGCTGTACGACGTTGACATACAGCCGTATACTTCACATGTACAACGCATTTATAATAAATTGGCCTCTCCTATATCGGAACACAATTATTAAATTATATTCACGAAAAATTGCGACGCGACACTTCGCAGCCAGTAGGTACCATCGCGACTGAACGTCCGAGTGCACGGGCGCCGCAGGGCACGCCGCTCTCCCTCGCACCGCACCTCATCGTTGCTCTGTCTAGACGGCCGAGTTTAGTGACTAACCCCTTATTCATAAAACTTAACAAGCCTATGTTAACTAACAAAATGCTTTGTCCTTTCTAACAAATAAAATGTCGAAGTGACAGATAAGGACAAACGAATTTTAGCGGCATTTTAACTAAAATAGGTTTGATTGTCGTTTATGAATAAGGGGGTAAGTTCTTAGACTTTGACCTAGGTACATACAATAGCAATTGTATCTACTTATACAATACTTTTGTCCTGCTTTTTGTTCCCGAAATCGCCAACCAGTTACTTACGAAAAGTTTAGAAGTACATTTCATGTATATATGTAGAATTTTCAACCATTTCATTGTTGAGTAGGTTTAAATGGCTAAGAGAAAAATAGCGTATTCAACTTTCTGTTCAGTATGTCAAGACTGAGTGTCGGGTGGTTGTAAATGATTTTTTTTAAACAGGTTTTAAAAAAAAGGTTTTTTTAAAACAGGTTGTGAAATGATTTTTTTAAACAGGTAAGTATTTAAAACGTTGCTGTATGATTGCGGTTGTAAGTTTCAAATATTAAACGAGCAATGTTACAACAATATTACACAAGTACTTATAGGTACATTAATCACGTTACTTTGGCAAAAAACATTGCTCAAGTAATGTTCGAAAACGTTGCAATTTTAAGTTGTGGTAGCTTACGTGGAAGTTTTTTGGCACGTACATTAAACGCCAGAATTTAACCTTACAGGAACATCATCGTTATAATGTTTTTAAATGTTTCAATTTAAAGCTTAGGGCAACTTACATGAATATGTAACAAACTAACTTGCAGCAAAGTTGCATATGTAAATTTCAGTAACCATTTGGCGTAGGTTACTGTACTTTTAAATATAACATTTATTCAAAGGTTGCTGCATGATTGCGGTTGGAACTTTCAAAATATTAATATGCAAAGTTACAATAATATTGCGCAAGTAACTTATAGGTACATTTGTCAGGTTACTTTGCAAAAACATTGCTCAAGTAATGTTCGAAAACGTTGCAATTTTAAGTTGTGGTAGCTTACGTGGAAGTTTTTTGGCACCGTACATTAAACGCCAGAATTTAACCTTGCAGGAACATCATCGTTATATGTTTTTAAATGTTTCAATTTAAAGCTTAGGGCAACTTAAGATGAATAATGTAACAAAGCTAACTTTGCAGCAAAGTTGCATATGTAAATTTCAGTAACCATTTGGCGGTAGGTTACTGTAACTTTTAATATATCATTAAATTTCAAAGGTTGCTGCATGATTGCGGTTGGAACTTTCAAAATATTTATCATGCAAAGTTACAATAATATTGCGCAAGTAACTTATAGGTACATTTGTCACGTTACTTTGCAAAAACATTGCTCAAGTAATGTTCGAAAACGTTGCAATTTTAAGTGTGGTAGCTTACGTGGAAGTTTTTTTGGCACCGTACATTAAACGCCAGAATTTAACGTTGCAGGAACATCATCGTTGTAACGTTTTAAAATGTTGCTATTTAAAGCTTAGGGCAACCTAACATGAATAATGTAATAAAACCAACTTTGCAGCAAAGTTGCACATGTAAATTTCACTAACTATTTGGCGGTAGGTTACTGTAACTTAATAATATAACATTATATGTCAAAGGTTGCTGCATGATTGCGGTTGGAACTTTCAAAATATTTACATGCAAAGTTATAACAATATTGCGCAAGTAACTTATAGGTACATTTGTCACGCTACTTTGCAAAAACATTGCTCAAGTAATGTTCAAAAACGTTACAATTTTAAGTTGTGGTAGCTTACTTGGAAGTTTCCTTGCAACGTTGATTTAACGACAGAATTGTAAGCTGCAGGAACTTTACCGTTGTAACGTTTAAAATATTTAATTTTAAGCTTTAGACAACTTAACAGAAGTAATGTAGTAAAACTAACCTTGTAGCAAAGTTGCACATATATACTAAGGTAACTATGATGTGTAACGTTACAAAAACGTTTTTATTATAACGTTACGCTTGAAACATTGCAGTAAGATCGCGTTTGCAACTTTCAAATTGTTAAGCATGCAAAGTTACAATAACGTTATAAAAATAACTTACAGTAAGTTTGTTATGGCACTTTTAGGCAACATTTATTTTGTAACGTTTTAATTGCAAGGTTGCTGCAAGATGCGGCAACATTGCATATGTGGCATTCAAACTCCTTGATAATGTATGTTTTGGCAACTTTCTGGCAAGGTTCGTGGGCAACGTTGATAATGTGAGCTAGATCAACATTGCAGCGATGTTTCGGTAAGGTTTGTGCTTAGTGGGAACGTTCAAGACATTATAATCTACCGTTTCTATCATTAAGAGATAATGTCCAAGACATTATAATTTACTGTTTTGATCAATAAGATATAACGTTCAAGACATTATAATCTACTGTTACAACAGATTTTTTTGCTGAATCCTGATCAGTTAGCTTTACTGTGTGGTCCGTTAAGTTTACTGCTTTGATCATTAAGAGATAATGACCAAGACATTATAATTCACTGTTACAACAGACATTTTTGCAAAATATGATCAGTCAGCTTTACTGTGTCCTCCGTTAAATTTACTGCTTCGATCATTAAGTGATAATGTCCAAGACATTATAATTTACTGTTACAACAGATATTTTTGCTGAATCATGATCATTTAGCTTTACTGTGTTGTCCGTTAAGTTAACTGCTTTGATCATTGAGTGATAATGTCCAAGACATTATAATTTACTGTTTCGATCATTAAGAGATAATGACCAAGACATTATAATTTACTGTTACAACATAATTTTTTGCAAAATTATGATCAGTCAGCTTTACTGTGTCCTCCGTTAAATCAACTGCTTTGATCATTAGTGATAATGTCCAAGACATTATAATTTACTATTTGATCAGCAAGTGATAATGTCCAAGACATTATAATTTACTGTTTTGATCAATAAGATATAACGTTCAAGACATTATAATCTACCGTTTCTATCATTAAGAGATAATGTCCAAGACATTATATATTTACTGTTTTGATCAATAAGATATAACGTTCAAGACATTATAATCTACTGTTACAACAGATATTTTTGCTGAATCCTGATCAGTTAGCTTTACTGTGTTGTCCGTTAAGTTTACTGCTTTGATCATTAAGAGATAATGACCAAGACATTATAATTACTGTTACAACAGACATTTTGCAAAATTATGGTCAGTCAAACTTTACTGTGTCCTCCGTTAAATTTACTGCTTCGATCATTAAGTGATAATGTCCAAGACATTATAATTTACTGTTACAACAGATATTTTGCTGAATCATGATCATTAGCTTTACTGTGTTGTCCGTTAAGTTAACTGCTTTGATCATTGAGTGATAATGTCCAAGACATTATAATTTACTGTTTCGATTATTAAGAGATAATGACCAAGACATTATAATTTACTGTTACAACATAATTTTTTGCAAAATTATGATCAGTCAGCTTTACTGTGTCCTCCGTTAAATCAACTGCTTTGATCATTAAGTGATAATGTCCAAGACATTATAATTTACTATTTTGATCAGCAAGTGATAATGTCCAAGACATTATAATTTACTGTTTTGATCAATAAGATATAACGTTCAAGACATTATAATCTACCGTTATATCATTAAGAGATAATGTCCAAGACATTATAATTACTGTTTTGATCAATAAGATATAACGTTCAAGACATTATATAATCTACTGTTACAACAGATATTTTTGCTGAATCCTGATCAGTTAGCTTTACTGTGTTGTCCGTTAAGTTTACTGCTTTGATCATTAAGAGATAATGACCAAGACATTATAATTTACTGTTACAACAGACATTTTTGCAAAATTATGATCAGTCAGCTTTACTGTTCTCCGTTAATTTACTGCTTCGATCATTAAGTGATAATGTCCAAGACATTATAATTTACTATTTTGATCAGCAAGTGATAATGTCCAAGACCATTATAATTTACTGTTTTGATCAATAAGATATAACGTTCAAGACATTATAATCTACCGTTTTCTATCATTAAGAGATAATGTCCAAGACATTATAATTTACTGTTTTGATCAATAAGATAAAACGTTCAAGACATTATAATCTACTGTTTACAACAGATATTTTTGCTGAATCCTGATCAGTTAGCTTTACTGTGTGTTCCGTTAAGTTTACTGCTTTGATCATTAAGGATAATGACCAAGACATTATAATTCACTGTTACATCAGACATTTTGCAAAATTATGATCAGTTAGCTTTACTGTGTCCTCCGTTTAAATTTACTGCTTCGATCATTAAGTGATAATGTCCAAGACATTATAATTTACTGTTACAACAGATATTTGTTGCTGAATCATGATCATTTAGCTTTACTGTGTTGTCCGTTAAGTTAACTGCTTTGATCATGAGTGATAATGTCCAAGACATTATAATTACTGTTTCGATCATTAAGAGATAATGACCAAGACATTATAATTTACTGTTACAACATAATTTTTTGCAAAATTATGATCAGTCAGCTTTACTGTGTCCTCCGTTAAATCAACTGCTTTGATCATTAAGTGATAATGTCCAAGACATTATGATTTAATGTTTGATCAGCAAGTGATAATGTCCAAGACATATAATTTACTGTTTTGATCATTAAGATACAACGTTCCAGACATTATAATGTACGTTTCGATCATTAAGAGATAACGTTCAATACATTAAAATATACTGTAACAACACAGACATTTTGCAAAATCATGATCAGTTAGCTTTACTGTGTTCTCCGTTAAATTTACTGTTTTGATCATTAAGTGATAACGGTCAAGTCATAAAATTCACTGTTACATACAGTAATTTTTGCGAAATAATGATCAGTCAGCTTTACTGTGTTCTCCGTTAAATTTAACTGTTTTGATCATTAAGTGATAACGGTAAAGTCATTAAAACTTACTGTTACAACACAGACATTTTTGCGAAATCATGATCAGTTAGCTTTACTGTGTTCTCCGTTGAATTTGCTGCTTTGATCATTAAGTGATAACGGTCAAGTCATTAAAATTCACTGTTACAATACAGTAAATTTTTGCGAAATAATGATCAGTCAGCTTTACTGTGTTCTCCGTTGAATTTACTGTTTTGATCATTAAGTGATAACGGTCAAGTCATTAAAATTTACTGTTACAACACAGGCATTTTTGCGAAATCATGATCAGTTAGCTTTACTGTGTTCTCCGTTAAATTACTGTTTTTGATCATTAAGTGATACTGTTCTAAAACATTAAAAGTTACTGATATAAATTTAATGATTACCATCGTTTAATTTTAACGTTTTTCATTAATTTCAAATGTTCCATCAGTTAATTTACTGTTTTGTATTAACTGTTTTTGAAACGGTTGTTGGTAATGTACAAAACAGTTACTTTTAATGTGAATCCGTTTACTGTTTGAACGGTAGAAATTATTTTTTTCAGTGCAATTTCCACAAAAC
>NC_133473.1:6507739-6664308 GCF_025370935.1 Choristoneura fumiferana
AATGTCTCAGGTAATTAAAAGGTTTAATTATCTTTCGAATCAGACCACAATTGTCGAAGTTTCTCGATTAACTTACGAAAAAATACATCACCTAGATTTTTTACCTAAAAACGTTTTGGAACAATATATTAACCAATTAATCCTTTTATACAATAAATGACGTCTACGGGTATGAATATGTCCAGCAATAAACAAAGCATATTCACAAACATTTAAAATTTCCTATCCTTGTGCGATTATTATATATAACAGAATAGTCCTTTGTGAACTCCGATTAAGTCGGAAACGTAGCAATGCACTTAAAAATGCTTTCACTAGAAACAGTGAATTACTATTTAAAATGCAGTTAACATTTGTGAGTTAACCGCAGTTCCCACAAACTTCCCTGTCGCTCCCAATGAAACGCCGGCATTAAATTGGACAAAAACATAGATAAAGTTTTACTCGGTAGCTCTAGACTAGTTATGAAAATCCGCTGCGGCGAAGTATGGCCCGTCGCTCACCTTATTTCATTTTATATCCTTCCCTTTTAGGTAAATAAGTAAGTAGCACTCACACTTTTGCCCTAGTTTGATTTCTCGTCGCGTGAAAGTAAGTATTATGAGCTGTAGACTCTAGAAGTATAGACTAGTCAGGTAATTCAGTATTATCGACGTATATCAGACCACAGCTGGTCATAGGTATCTCCAAAATTATGCCATTTTACCATGTCCTGGACTTCGGCATTCAGATTAGCACCATTTAGTTTCTTGTTTATTTTCTCATCCTCGAAAGTTAATTTATTCACGACGTAGTTTACGACGATTCTTTGCTCTTAAATAATAAATCATTCTTTCTTATCCTTGACGTTCGCATAAAAGTAGGTACGATCAAAAGCATAATAAAAAACGCCCGAAATAAACGCCGACAAAAAGCGCCGCCAAAAAAGAATAAGTACTAAAATGTAAAAATAATTATGCACTACCTAGCTATTTTCCCGCGACTTCATCTGCGAAGAATTCTTTATCCCTATCCCGCGGGGACTATACTGATTTCCCGCAAAATTAGCCTGGTTAATTTAGTATAAGTACCTAGTAATATTTTTTTTATCTAAGCATCGTGGTGTTGGGGACCGCTAAGGTTAATACTTTAAAAAATACAACATAATTATGTTCTTTAGTTTACGTTTTCCGTGATATCCGCATGGTTTGCTGCCAATAATTTGTTACTATTTAGTAGGATTTCCTAAGAAAACTAAATGTATTAAATTCTCGTTGATAAATTCATCTAGCTCGAATTCAATGGTCGAACTATTGAATTTGTAAAATCAACAGTATTTTTAGGAATAACGCTCGATTCTAAACTACAGTGGGGACCTCACGTCACAGCAATCGCGGGTAGGTTGAGCTCTGCTGCTTTTGCAGTTTGGAATATACGGCAGCTAACCGATGTGGCGACGGCACGGTTGGTGTATTTTGCTTACTTTAATAGCATTATTTCGTACGGCCTTATTTTATGGGATCTGCTGCAGACATTGAGTAAATTTTTATCTTACAAAAGAGAGCAATTAGAGCAATTTATAATTTGAAGACGCGTGAATCTTTAAGATCTTTTTTAAGGAAACAGATATCCTAACCCTGCCGTCGCTTTATGTTTTTGAAATAATCATGTATGTTAGGAAGAACATATGTGATTTTCCCACTAACGTCGATAAGCCAAAGGCTACTAGAAACACAGGGAAGCTTAAAGTTCCATCTTACATACAGACTGGCTAAAACCAAAGTCTTTTCTGGGAAATTGCATACGTTTTTATAATAAAATTCCAAAAAATATTATAAATGAAACGGATACAAAATTCAGATCTATTGTCAAGAAGACATTAATATCAAAGGCGTATTATAAAGTTAATGATTATATCATGGACAGGGATATTTGGAAATAATTCCGATCCGCATTAGCGATCCCTTCAAATAGCGAACCTACTGTGTTAAAAATAAAGTTGTGTTAAATACTTGTGATGTATACATATCATTTAATAATATTGTAAATCTGTTTTAAAAAAATATATATACCTCGTTTAGTTTCTTGCCGGATTCTTCTCAGCACAGGTTTTGCCGAACCGGTGGTAGATTTTTTTTGACATTCATAAGTGCTTGTTATAGCCTAAATTGAATAAAGATATTTTGACTTTGACTTTGACTTTGACATAAGGTTGATATCTACGCTACGGCTGTATATATATTTTTGCATTCGACTGTACAAGCGACCGTGATTATATTATTTATATACACGTTTGTGTTTATATTTACTTGCTAAAATAGTGACACTTGTATAATATAAATATCTAAATAATATTTACTAAGTTTTTCTATCTGAGTCCTTATACACTTAAAAAAGTGCTTGCAGCGTGCATGCACAGATTCATTTTTTTTTAGTATTAAGAAAAAGAATACGGAAGGAAAATGACCGCTTTAGTTAATTTTCACAACTGCGAACAATTTATCTTAGATGTAGGTGCTTTTATAGCAATATTACACAGATTTATATCATTTTTGAATTATTCACATTATTTTTTAAACTCAGCCCCTAATTCCCGAAGTACTAATGATATTACCACGGTTCAAAGGTGAAATATTGTAACTCGGGTGTCATTTTGGATTTGTTACGAAACAACGAACGCAAAGTTCAAAAGGTCAGACCGCACAGTCAACTTCGCCAAACCGGGACCTAAGGGCATTATTATTTTACAATATAACTGTGTAGGTGTTTGTTGTAGCTCGCTAACAATATTTTCTGCATAATAGCTTTATTGTTTTAGCTAAATAAAGTCTGAAGCCGATGCTGCATCATCCACATACCTACATGAGCATGCGAGATAAATTCGGACGTTTCCGAAAGCTCTGCCTGACTGGTAAATGATAACTAAATCACAAAATAGCCATAGACTAAATACAATTTAAGTACATTCATCCAATGAATTCTATTCTAAAACTATTTTTAAGCTTCCGTACATCAAAAGAAAAAAAACGTAATCTTTATAGGACCGCTTTGTTGTCCGTCTAACATAAGAAAAACCACTTTGTATCATGGATACATTTTACACAGAAATATAGAAAACCAACGTTTTTGTGTACTCGTAAATCTTTTAGCAAAACGTATTGCTTATTAAACCTTTTTTCCACAGGAAATGCTGATCTCAAAGGAGCAATGCCGGGTACAGCCGTTTAGTTCAGAAACGCGCGCAGCCAGTTCACTGCCTCACGCCCGTCTGGCCCGTACGCCTTCCATATCCTCGCAGAGCAGCCTGGACAGCGGCACCTCTAGAGCTACGGTAACTAATATAACCTCATCACGGCTATATCCAATCATCAAGGTTATCAACTCAGATATGCGTGCGGCTAGCTCGGTGCTTAATGCCTGACGTTTCCCATCTTTTTAGGGTTCCGGAGCCATAATGGCAAAAACGAAACCCTTATAGTTTCGCCATGTCTGTCTGTCTGTAGGTCTATCGGTCTGTCGGTTTGCACGGATATATATGTAAACTATGCCAACAAAATGGTACAAATATTTTTTTTAGCTTACCTCCCATAGACGTAAAGTGGGGGTGATTTTTTTTTCTCATCCAACCCTATAGTGTGGGTACCTATCATTGGATATGTCTTTTAAAACCATTAGGGGTTTTCTAAGACGATTTTTCGATGCATTGATTTTTTTGCGAAATATTCAACTTTAAAGTGCAATTTTTCATTAAAATCGAGCGTCCGGTTTCTAAAATAAAAAAAGTGGAAAAAATTGAAAAAAATCAGGATGGTAAGTTTATCAAACTTTCAAGGAAAACTATAACGGAAACTTAGCCGTTATAGTTTTCCTTGAAAGGTTGAGAATTATTAGTAGTTTTACTCTTAAATAGCAGCCTAAGGTATAAAATATACCTAAACTTGGAAGATTCCGTATAAAATACGAAATCCTTAGAAAAATATTACTTGATTTTTTCGTAATGGCTACGGAACCCTATTTTGGGCATGTCCGACACGTTTTTTTTGTAGAGTAGTTTTGACCAAGGGCGTATCCACCGTTGTGGGCACGATAGGCATCCTCACTACCTTTAGACTTGTGACGATGACACACTTTCAGGGTCTATTGAGATTGATAGGCTGAAGATAATAAACGCTATGCCTTAATAAAATTTAAAAAATCACAATGAATCATCGAACAGTTTTCCGATTTTCGGGTGGCTGTGACCACAACCTTTTTTGAGGTCTGGATCCGCACCTGGTTTTGACAGCGGTAGGTACCTCCAGAGCTACAGCAACTTAATAACCAAATCATCATCTTAGTGAGACATAAGAAAACGATGTGAAAACTGATG
Organism: Choristoneura fumiferana; assembly: GCF_025370935.1. NCBI lineage: Eukaryota > Metazoa > Arthropoda > Insecta > Lepidoptera > Tortricidae > Choristoneura > Choristoneura fumiferana. The sequence goes on from NC_133473.1 coordinate 6,512,088, forward strand.
CTCACTTCATTATGATACCTCCTAAGTTATCGTCATCTTAATTCTTAATCTTCTTTGAGATATACATGTAAACAGTCTATGACAAATAAGAGATCGATAATCCGGCCAAAGTTACTAAAATATGTGTATACGACTTTACTATCTTAACGCTGAGGTCGTGTATATTTATTATATAACTTTGGCCATATCGATACATCTGTCGTTGACTGTACCTACCTCATAACATCCATCCATCAAAGCTAAAAACGTGGTTCCCATCCAGTAACTGTATGCCAAGTTAAGTTTAAGGTTCTCATCGACGACAAGGTGTGTATAAACATTTTGAATTTTCAGTACCTCAAAAGGAAAAAAACGGAACCCTAATTATAGGATCACTCGCATGTTCTTTATCTGTCCGTCCGTCCGTTTAACACAGCAATTTGGTTCGAAACTACTGAACCGATTGAGTTGAAAATTAGCACAAATGTACCTACCTAAGTCAGTGAACCAAAGATGGTCGTGTAACGTAAATAAATGAAAAAACATGAAAGCTCCTTTGAGAAATGGTCTAAGCTAAGTTTGCGAAGCCTATGACTCGTTTATATATACCAACGGGGCTCAAAACATCTATACCGGGGTGTCATCGCTTGCCCCAAGTCATGAATTTAGGTCAGACCTCCCTTACGTTAATAGCACTCCAGAGCACCAGCTTTTGATGAATTCATCAATAAGCAAGTGATGGAATCACAAGGAATGCCTAATCAGACAGTGGACCTTGTCCAATCATCAGGCTTCATTTGCTATGCAGTTTGTAAACCTGAGATAACATCGTACGATCATCGGTAAATATATAATAATTAAATAAATAAAATAAATAAATATCATGGGACACTTCACACCAATTGACCTAGTCCCAAACTATGCCGACAAAATGGTACAATAAAAACTTAAAATTTTTTTTTTGGAGTACCTCCCATAGACGTAAAGTGGGGGTGATTTTTTTTCTCATCCAGCCTCGTTGTGTGGGGTATCGTTGGATAGGTATTTCAAAACCATTAGGGGGTTGCTAAAACAATTTACATGGGAATTTTAGGGAAATCCTGATATTTTAGTTTGTTTTACGCATGCGAAGCCGTAGATAAAGGCTAGTTAGTGTTATAAAGACAACTAAACCAAGGCAAATATGCTATAAATGATATCTAGATTAAAAAAAACTCTCTGTTAAAAATAAGAAAAAAATATAGATTAAGAAACGTTTTCATTTAGCCTAATGAATAATTCATTCAAATGGTACTTACATACACAGTGAGAGAGAGAGAGAGAGAGAGAGGATAATTTCGTAATGTTTCAAATTGTCTGCGAATTATTTTCAAGCGTACCATTAGTTTCTTGTCTTAAACTCATTTTAAGGGTCAAACTAAGTCTTCGCGTTTAGTTTAATATTGTCCTTCATACGGCTAGGTATGCAAATTGATCGTGCAAAGTTTTCATTGAAAACAATTAGGCTCAAACGTTGAAATTTGCATAATTTTAGAATGAATATAAATGAGAATGTAGTTGTTGTCTATTCTCATGAAACTTAAATGTGTTTTAGTGTAAATAACGGGACATTGCGTAAGGAAATTTAGAATACACAGAAATGACTTTCATTTCTGAATAGTATTCGGGTCCAAAAACATGCCTTTTTTTTATTCGACTGGTTGGCAAACGAGCAAGTGGGTCTCCTGATGGTAAGAAATCACCACCGCCCATAAACATTTGCAACACCAGGGATATTGCAGATGCGTTGCCCACCTAGAGGCTTAAGATGGGATACCTCAAGTGCCAGAAATTTCACCGGCTGTCTTACTCTCCACACCGAAAACAACAGTGCAAGCACTGCTGCTTCACGGCAGGATTAGCGAGCAAGATGGTGGTAGCAATCCGGGCGGACCTTGCACAAGGTCCTACCACCTGCAAAAAGAAACCCTTCGGGCTTCGGCGTAAAAGATGGAGTAAAGTATAAGTAAAGCAGGAGTACCTTTGAAGATAATTTCAAAAAGAGCGAATTGGTTGTTTTTCGTCTCTGATACCTAGTTTATTTTAACTGAAAATGAAATTCCTAAGTATATAAAACTTCAATATGGTTGCGATGCGTAGTTAACTAGGAGGGAAGACAGTTTTGATAACCAATTAATACAAACGTTTATGGTTAACAACAGATTATTTCAATGGATTATTTTTCAAGTTTAGCATCACAACATACTATTAAAAGTGTTAAGTCTTGCAGAGCAAAGTCTCTTACACTCTTACAGCAAACAGACGCAGTCTTTCAGTCGCTTCACAAAAGATTTCAATTCAAACACATACAACGCATTCTCGCACGCATACGCCTTCTTTCTGGAGGAGGCAATTTAACAATATTACAACATCAATTTATTAAGATTTGATAGCTGATTGACTGACTGACAGCCATGGCGGTCTAGTGGTTTGACCTATAATTTCTCAAACAGAGGATCGTGTGTTTGAACCCAGGCTCGCACCTCTGAATTTGCACTTGCGAAAATCACGAGCTTTACGGTGAAGGAAAACATGGTGTGTGCGAAGCTACCAATCCGCACGGGGCCACGTGAGAACTACGGCTCAAGCTTATTTTGAAAAGAGTACTGCGCCCAGCAATGGGACGTATATAAGCTGGGAAGATGATGATGATGACTTATTAAATGTATTGTTTAGAGTCACCGCGGATCATCGCCTGCCATTCGTACGTTTGCGCCGGACGGCCGCACCCTCGAGGCCGGCGGTGCAGGCGTGCCCCGCTCGCCGTCGCCGCTCCGAGCTGCTTCCCTGGACGTCCGCGCTGCCCCCATGGCCCATGGCTCCCTCGCTTCGCTCGCCGACTCGCCTGTCCCTTCGAGCCCAAGGCACGTGCCGCCGCGGTGCCTGTCGCCGCTTCTTATGCCTCCAAGGTAAGGTTACTTAATATAATAGCACATTAATTCCTAGGAATACTGCTGTCAGTAGGCCTCCAACAAGATGGACCGACGACCTGATTATGATCGCGGGATCGCGTTGAATGCGGAAAGCAAGAGTCTGAGTGGAGAGCCTTGGGGGAGGCCTATGTCCAGCAGTGGACGTCTTTCGGCTGACATGATGAATTCCTCGGAATTGCCGGCTGGGTATTGGTGGGCAGCTTGCGATCTGTTTAATAATACGAAGCCTCTATAATTATGAAGTCTCTTTACTTGCCTATTTTGGTCTCAAATTGTAGTAAGTAAAGTAAAAGAGACTAAGACATCTTCTAAGCCACTACAATCTTGACAGACATACCTAGGAACTTAATAATAATAATAATAAATATCATGGGACACTCCAATTGACCTAGTCCCAAACTAAGCAAAGCTTGTACTATGGATTCTAGGCAACGGATAAACATACTTATATAGATAAATACATATTTTGTGTTGAAATTCACCTTAATTAATTATTTTAACCTGTGTAATGCAGCAGGTCCATTAAAATGCAGACGCTAACAAAAAGCTGTTTTTCTTTGCTAAGTATAACGGCGTTAACATTATTAATTCTCTTTTACACGCCAAGGACTGCAGGGATCCTAGACTAAACATTAAACGAATATTATATGAACACTAAAAATACACGTCGACTACGGCGAGTATAGCAAGAGAGATTCTTAACACAGGTGTGCTCGTATCATTTAAAAGCATTCACCTAAATTACACTACTTAAATACGTATTGATGATCGAAGACTTAAATTAAACAATCTTCCTCAAAGATATACAAACTCGAGCTCTATTGTTTAAGCGAGCTAAATTATGTTTTAAGCTTGCCTAATATTCACTCATATTTTATGTAATCTCGCTTAACGACCTTATCCGCCGGGCACTCAGCACTATTGCCATACCGGCGACCCTCAAGCCCTCAGGCATGTCTGCCTCGGACGGAAAGAGGCCCGACGGTTGTACATTGGTGCCTTGGAGCTTAGGCAAGACTTTGGTGTGGGACATTACGTGCTCAGACACATTGGCTCCGTCCTACGTCAGAGGTTCTGCCAATAAGCTAGGGACTGCTGCCGACCACGCGCAGACAACCAAGTGCCGCAAATACGCGTTTTACGCGTTACAACATTAACGAATGTTTTTTAACGAATGATTACATAATTTGCGGCACTTGCGTTTGAAACTTTAGGACCGTGGTCATCCAACACCAAAAAATTTGTTCGCGAGGTATCGGATAAAATAGTTGGGGTCTCTGGCGATCCCAGGGCCGGGTCTTTTTTCGCCCAGTGTCTGAGCTTAGCCGTGCAACGAGTGAATGCCGCAAGCATGCTAGGCACGATGCCCCGGGTAGGAGCGGTACAGGGTTTAGATATTTTTTAATCTATATAATTGTTATCGTTTCTTTATATAGGTACTATATTATGTTTGTTGAAATAAAGTACCCATTCTAGCACGCCCAGTTCTGAAAAAATAAATCCTGTCAATGTCTGGTATCTGGTTCGTACCTAATCTTAGCGCTGAAACAGTGACGAGCCCAGCGTCAGCGTGAACAACCTTAAGAATAACACACCTTATCAGCACGAACCTACATTTTTTCGATTTTTAAAAGTAAATTGACAATGATTCACAACTTTTTCTATCGTGATTTTCTGTTTTCAAAATCGATTGACAGAAATTGCTCTTGTTTTACATATTTTCGAAGTGGATTGACAACTATACCTTGGCATGCCGCACTTGTCAAAATCTTGATAAAGGTAGCAGAGGCTCTTGTTTCTTTTATTTTCAACAGTGTATCGGCAAAAATCGCTACTTATACCCTTGTCTAGTCTGAACTACCGTATTACTAGACTAGCACTAATGTAGAACATCAATTGGTAACATACAAACACACACACACACACACACACACTACACATGTTTCACACTTAATTTACTTTTAGCGACACATCTTATATATATATATTCGTTATTTCCTATTAACAATTTTTTTTCTTATTGTTGTAGGTACGTTTACTCCTACTCAGGCTTATATACTTGTATTATTAAGGGAGTTCTGTCATTCTGTAAACTAGAATAAACATAATTTTAACGCTGTTGAACACCTCAATAAATAAATAAATAAATAAATTCCGACTGAAATCAGATTCCGACACCCTGTCTATATTGCTCTAGCGACTGACGTCTCGACTTCCATTAACCCCATTAAAAATGCATTGCTCCTATTTCTGTACTGCTACATAATGACCATAAGTAATTGTCTATTCTACGGGTGGAGGAATTAATAGCTTAGGAGCGAGCTTTGATTCAGAGGCCAGAGAGGTCGAAGGCTTTTAATTCCTCGAAGTAATCTTTTCTTATTAAACAGCAAAGTACTTACTTGGAAACATTAGTGTTTTATAAATGGAGGTACTAATTAGTTACTAGCTAGCTAATTCCCGCAACTTCGTCTAGTCACATAGACAATGCTTTGCGATTACGAGAATTCGTTCATCGTTACCCCGAGGGATCTATATGTCGGCGGCCGATCGTAAAATCCGCCAGATCACGAAATTCCTAGGCATATCTAGGCTAAGGGACATCCGCCAAATCGTTCAAAACTCATCGTTTAACGATTTGCCTAGTGAGGTTTAGGTAGATCATGAAATTAGGCATAGGTATCATGAAACGCCGCCATATCGGTTTTGGCCCTTCGCCGGCCGCTGCCGCGGCACGCTCGCTTCGCGCCGTATTGTTTCTCAGGCAAATCGTGATATGGCTGGCCAACTTTTAGGCATATCCCCCCACCCACATGCTCGTTTGCCATCCAGTCGAATAAAAAAAATATATATATATATCATGAAATGGCGCCATTTCACGATATACCTAGAAATTTCGTGATCTGGCGGATTTTACGATCGGCCGCACATATATATCTTTTTCACATCTGTGTGCCAAATTTCATTCACATCTTTTTTGACGTTTTAGTGAGAAACATTTGTTTACACAAAGCCAGAAAATGACTAAATTAAATTTAAAACAAATTATTGTTTAGTATTTTTATTTACAATACAGTAGATTTATCAATCCAGGAATGGGTGAGTAATTTTTATGAAACAAGATTACTAAGACATATTGCAGCAATGAAAAATTCATCCACAATGCAGATTGGTTCTATATTTTGTAAACTTATATTTACTTAATACGTTTTGTTTTAATTCCAAACCTTGATATTGATTTAAGCTAAACTGTATCTGGCCTCTTACCTGATATTAATTACCACATCAAAAGTGAAACTGGTCCAGTGATAAACGCAATCTCGTGGTCCTATCACTAGGACGGCTGGAATAGAGTGCTTGTACTTAGACGGAGGCCTATCTAGGTCACAGCCTGAGCACTATTTATCGGATGGGAGGAAATGCCGAGTCTCTCAAATATCTTGTCGTACAATCAAATTTTCCTTAATCTCAAGTCGGGGAACGATTCTGCGATACGCTTACAATTTCCTCTTTGATTATTAAGATGCAACTTATACAGATAACTTGCAACCGAGAAGTGGTATCGATCAATCCCATTGGTTGGAATACAGATGGAATTCCTGGAAGGTTCTGGGGGTGGTTATTGGGTAGATACAATATCTAGTGAGCTGCCAGCCACGGCTTTTTATTGCTAAAACCAATTACAACCATGCATTTTTAACCCCAGACGCAAAAAGAGGGGTGTTATAAGTTTGACCGCAAAGTGTGTCTGTCTGTCTGTCTGTGGCACCGTAGCTCTTAAACGGGTTTGAATGCGGCTTTTTAGGGTTCCGCATGTCAACTAGGGGAACCCTTATAGTTTCGCCATGTCTGTCCGTCTGTCTGTCCGCGGGTAAGCTCAGAGACCGTTAGTACTAGAAAGCTGTAATTTGACATGAATAAACATATCAGTCACGACGACAGTGGTACAATAAAAAATAATTTTTCCCATAAACGTAAAGTGGGGGTGATTTTTTTTTCTCGACTAACCCTATATTGTGGGGTATCGTTGGATAGGTCTTTTAAAACCATTGGGGGGTTGCTAAGACAATTTTTCTATTCAGTGATCTATTTGCGAAATATTCAAATTTAAAGTGCAAATTTTCATTGAAATCGAGCGCCCCCGACCCCCCACCCTCTAAAATCTAAACTGTTGGGTGGAATAAGATTGCTTAAGAATTATTAGTAGTTTAAGAGTAAATAGCAGCGTAAGGTATAAAATATACCTAAACTTGGAAGATTCAGTACACAAGACAAAATCCTTAGAAAAATATTATTTGATTTTTTCGTAATGGCTACGGAACCCTATCCTGGGCGTATACGACACGCTCTTGGCCGGTTTTTTGTTTAAAAGCAGGTTTTCTAGTAATGGTTCTTAGACATGTTTTACCAAAATCGGTTTAGTCGTTTTTGAGATATTGAACTTTGAAGTGACGAAGTCGGAGATTTTCCAACTTTTTGTTGGTTAGGTTAGGCTAGGTTATACGAGTATTCAACAGTGAAAAGTTTGCTAATTAAATTGTTAAATTGTTTATTTGTTTCAAAGCAACTAGGTAAATTATTATGTTTCAAGTTTCGTCTAAAAACGGAAACCCTTCGCTGCCCGTCCGTCCGTCCGCCCGTCAACAGGCTGTATCTCATGAACCGTAGTTAAATGGTTGAGATTTTCACAGATTATATATAACTGTTGTCGCTATAGCAACAAATACTTAAAATAGAATAAAACAAATATTTAAGGGGCTCCCATACAACAAATGTGATTTTTTGCCGTTTTTTGCTAATGTCTAATGAATATTGTAGGTATAGATGGTACGGAACCCTTCGTGCACGAGTCCGACTAGCACTTGGCCGTTTTTTTTAACTCTTTTTGAAGTGAAAAGTCAACAAGTTACTACTAAATAACTAAAGAGAAATCCACCAATGTTCTTTAGTTATATTTAAGGAATTACCATTGTTATAATACTTAATTGTAACACCCTTACTGAGTTGTACTACTGTAACCTGTATATATTGTGCAATCATTAAATTATTTAAAAAAAAAATAAACCCCAAAAATTACTCACCTGTTATTTATTTTTTAAATCGGCAGTAAGTCTACTTTGTGTTACCTATTTCGTTTAGGTACTTATCTCTTTAAATACCTATAATCACGGCCTATAATAGTGTACCTATAGGTACAAATATGTGAAGTGAAATTTTATTCTCATTTCCGATTTAACATGAAGCAAGAAGTTCGTTTCCTTTTTCCCGTCTCACGTTCTTATAGCGCCGGATAGGTATAGTTCACGTAAATTCTACGTCTCTGAGCGTCACATCACATAAATATTATGAAATATCACACATGCCTCAATATTCAATTCTCTAGCTACATAATGATGTCAGTCTAAATTTAGTTGTTTTGAATCAGTCAGTTAAGTCAATAATAACTGGTAATTTTACTTACGTTTCATGAACATACTAATGATTTTTTAATAAATTCAAGTAAAAAAAAACCGTAAATAACAATCAAATTATATTTATTTACATACAACTATCCTAAACTTAAACTTAATAGTGTTTTATGCTACTGTATCATAATAATGGTATAAGTATATATTTTTTATATTGTTTGTTTGTGCTTTTGTTCTCGCTGCTGAGGGAAAAAGTTGTATGTGTCACACGAAACCAAAGTTTTTTTGCATCTCGTGCGTGTGTTTGAATCCCTCGCGCTCTCAGTATTCTAACTAGAATCACTCGCTACGCTCGTGATTGAAATATAGAATTCTTCGCTTGCTCGGGCTTCTAATTCAACACTTGCAGCAAAAAAAAACTTTGCTTTTATTTCTTTCAACTTTCAAGAACTCCTTGCAAAAGCAAAACAAATTCCCGCTATTTTGAAACTTTTTTTTTCACTAATTACAACCTTATAATGGACCCGGGAACATTAGGTCATACAGCCAAATTAAATAATGTTGAAATATTAATATTTAATAATAACTGTAAAATTCATTTATTGGCCGTTATGTAAGTATATGTAAACATGTTTTAATTAATCTATAAAGTCGATTTAACAATAATTAAGTAAATAAAATAGAATGGCTGTTGGCCATTAGATAATATACCTACCTAAGACTAGTAAATAAATAACTAAAATAACTAAGAGGTAGGTAGACGCCACAGGGGACCGAAAAGCTGGCAGCTTCCTCTGACAAAGAATGAAGGTTTTCACAGAGGCGAAATATCGCTAGATGGCGTTAGTATCGTGAGGTCCGTTTGACGTTTGACGTTTGCTTGCGATTGGCTCATTTAGTTATTTAACCAATCACGAGCAAACGCCAGACGGACCTCACTATACTAACGCCATCTAGCGATATTTTAGCTCTGTGAAAACCCTCATTCTTTGTCCAAGGAAGCTGCCAGATTTTCGGTCCCCTATGGCGTCTACTATAACCTCTTAGTAATTTTTTTACTAGTCTTTACCCGCAGCTTCGTGCGCGTAAATCATTAGATAGGTAGGTAGGTACAGCACTTTAATTGAAATTCGGTGAACAAAATTCCCGTGGGAATATCGAGATAAAAAATTTGCGTATTCACTATTCATTTATTACTAATCTAAATTTCGTCGAAAACCGTGCAGGCATTCTAGCGTAAAGAAGCAACAAACAAAAATTCCCGTAATTGCCGAAAATTACATCGTGGTTTTCATTGCCTTTGCATTAAAAATAACCATGCCAAATTTCATGATTCTATTTCAAGATTTTTTCCCCATCCCAATATCGGGATAAAAAGTAGCTTTCTAATAGTCCAATATAGCTAATCCAAAACAATGAAAGCTATTTTTAGACCAAGAAATAAACTAATTTGTCACCAGTCGTTCCATCGACAGATTCGCCGAAATTGCACCCGTCATCCGTCAATTTATTTCAGGAAAAAACAACCGGCCTCCCCCCTATAAGTGCCCACTCAAATTGCATTATGGCTTGAACTCTTGAAGTCCTGATACAGCGTACTCCACAAAGTTCTTATGTTATTGACATACATGTACGACAAAGCACTTCACTATTATGTATATCACAAAAGCTGCCTTTAGCTTTTGCTTTGTAATGTATGTATATTATTATAATAACTCTTTATTGTACATAAAAACACATAAAAATAATAGTTTACATAGACGGATCAAAGTAAAAATGAGAACTTTTCCCATGAAGGGATTTTTTCCAGTTAACCTTTGAACGATTCACAGGACAATAGAAATATTAAGAGTAGACGCGTGATTAAAAGTAATTAGCAAAAACCTAAAATTAATCTAAATTTGCTTTGAACTAAACAACTTTTTTCCGATACAGGTTGTAGGGGATGATATAGATGTAGTCACGTAGAGCACAATTCTTTCTTAGCGCACACTTATCCAAATGCCCTACGTACCTAAATTGTACTTAAACCAAAACAAAACAATACGGTATTTGACTATTTTGTATATGTTTTATAAATTAAAACTACACAATGCCTGTTATCGAATAGAAAAACAATTTTTAAGCTACCTTGACAAATAACAAAGTTATACAGGTTTGAAAATTAGACAGAGAAAGACATACTGGCATGTGACGTCACACGCTGCATAGAGAAAAGCGTTTGAGAAAGAGACAGGTATATAGATTTTTCAAAAAATCACTAAAAATCCAATTTTCAACCGATTTTAATTTTCTCTTCGCTAAACACTATCTGTATATCTATATTTTCATAATAATAATCAGATATGGCAAAATCAGGAGTTGTCAAATACCGTACCTATTCTTGCATACTCACATCATATCCAATTAAGTGATTTGTGTTATGTATACGGTATCCATTTAAGTGGCCTAATTACGAAATATTTTCTGCTCCACCTGTTTCTGAATTCGGTTAAAAATTAGCCGCCTTGCAACTATCGTTTCGTTTTATAACAATACTAGCTTTTTCCGGCGGCTTCCTGAGAGTTAGCATTATATAGGTAGAGGTAGAGTCATTCACGATGACGCGTGCCGTGGTTCTTATTAAAATGTCATTAATGTCTAATTTTGACAAAATCACGCGTCTTCGTGGATGGCACTAGGTATATCGGGATAAAAATAGCCTATGTATTATTCGTGACGTTCAGCTATCCACTTACCAATTTCATCCAAAGTTTCATCACTCACGCAAAGTGAAGATGAGGTAACAAATACGCACACAAACACACACGCGCGCACGATACGCCCAAATTTTCGCATTTATACTATGAGGTAGTATCATTTGTTAAGTAGACCTTTTTCTTAAAGATGAAACGGAATGTTCCTTCTTCGTTACATTTCCTTGTTTGTTGTGAAATTACTTCCGTTATATTTTTCTGCCTTATATTAAGTATATTAAGAAAACAAAATTCAGACCAAAATGTGAAGATCACGACATAAGTGTATTTAAACTTGCTTTCTTACGTTTGAAATCCAACATAGTGTTTACGCTTTATAATATGGCTCTATGATAAACAGTGACTAATCAGCAATAAAATTTCGGCTGACCTCAAAACTATTTCACCCGCATTGTGAGTTTCAGCAAAAATCTAGAGCCCCTATTCTCGATACAATCGAGATTAGTCTCTATCGTAAAATTGTATGGAAAATCAAGTGTAGTTCCACAGAATAACTAATAGTAACTGTAGTTCTACGGAATCTCGCAACGGAGAAATGCGAAGGCTTTAAGAATCGGGGCTCGACTCATATTTGCGACCAATAGTAGCCTCGTCGAGTTGAGAGCTACGGACGTCGGCGTGAAAATTGAGTTTATTCCAATTTGGGACGGGCGCTGGCGACAGATTGATTTCTCTCTGCTCACTCTGTAAATTGATATATAAGAAGGGTTGTTAGAGAACTCGATACTTACGTATACTATTAAAATACACGTCGGCTTGCGTGAAAAATGTTGGTGGATGAGTTAGCCTTTGTACATGCTCACTCAATTCAACGGCCGTCAATTGTACTTGTTTCTACATATTTGTACTACGTATAAAGAGTACATACATAGGTACTTATGCATTCGCTCTCACATTTTCTTGGGACTTTTTTTCACTTTCTCTTACTCTCGCTCTCTACGTATAGTAGAAGATCCCTTTAAGAACGACCTTCACGCATCTGTTTAATGGATGAAAAGCATTTCATAGTTAATTTACTATGAAAAAAAAGTACCGCTAGTGGCTTGCCTTAAAAATTCCTGGCCAAAGTAAAAAATAAAAAAACTGCAACCGGAATGCAAATTCGAACCAGATTTTTTGCAGCAGGTAACCCTAACTAAACCATCATATATTTGTATGCCACGAGAAAAATAGACAACCCATCGTTTATAAATTTTATAGGCTTCATACCTCTACTTTCGTTCGATTGGTATTTAACATTTTTTCGTGAAATTCATGAGTAGCTATGAATTATACAAAGAGGATTTCTTTTTCTTATAGTTTGGCCAGGATTTTTTTTAGCAAAGCCACTCGCGATACATTTTTTGAGGCTGAATTTGAATTTGATATAATATGATTTTCATCCAATGAACTAAAAGAATTTCTTTGCTCACCCGCGACCTTATGATAGTTAAGTTTATGCAAAATATGCGTGTTCATGCAGTTCCTCTACCTCCACCCTGTAAGAACACACACAAATCACACAAACCCACCTATGACCACCACCACACTACACAGACGCGTTTCGAACTCAACCAGAGCTCATCTTCAGAGCAACACAACCGTACACCATACTACCAGATGTTAGACCATCCATCCATCCATTAAACAGATGGGTGCAAATCCTTTCTAATTCGGATCTTAGACTAGTACGCAATAGCTCAGACTTAAAACAAAATAGTATATTGTGTCTTAAGGGCGGTCAATAAAGAATTACCAACGAGAGTCCATTAAAAACCCGAAGCCGAAGACTGACTACTGAGTGCTTTCATGCGTCGATGTTCATAATTCCAGTACCTACCGTCCGTGTGACTTACAATGTTTTTCATCCATCACAATTAGTAGTAAAATTTATTATGTAAGACGAAAAATATTACAACTAGCTCGGGGGCAGACCGACCAGACAGACCATGATCAGAAGTCGAGTGAAAGGTCGGATAAAATAGTTCTCGGTTGACACAAAATTCTGCTTAATTTCAGGCGGATAGATCGCAGCAACTCCCTAGTGGAGAGCAGCAGCGGCCTCGGTCCCCTCAGCCCCGGAGCGGGGGCCATCAGCGCTCTGGGGGCCCTGCAGCCGGACCTGTACACGAAGCGCGAAGCCCCCCTCGTGATAGAGCTGGAAGGCGCGGGGCCTTCGCTCGGGAGACTGCATTTACGCCTGAAGTATGACTTCGACCGATCGGATTTGGAAGTGCATCTGATTGAAGGTTAGACGGTGTAAAGTTAGGCCTTATACTACGAAATGCCCAATTCGAACTTCGTATCTTGCCGTCCCGCTGACGCTAATATTATTTAATAAGAGAGTGAGAGGGACGGTACGATACGAACTTCGATTTCCGGGTTTCGTAGAAGCCAACCTATTTCCCCACTAATCAATTTCAACTTTTTCACATCATAAACCGTTTTTGCACCTTTGGTAGGCCTCCCACTAGATGGACCGACGATGTCCTGGAGGATAGCATATTTTTTTTCTTAATTTCAATTTATATTTAAAATAAATCGTTTCAGCGTAAGATAACATTGTATTGGTACCTAATTTGTAGGCAACCTGTACAAATAATAGTAATAATAAATAGCACCAATTACGGATATTTTTATGAATTAAATTCGGGTTTTGTTCCGCGTACCTTGCTGATTTTAACGAAGCTCGATATTTCGGCACAGTTGCATGCGCCATGATCACGAAACGACTGGAGAATTGCGGGTATCCTGCTATAACTCTCAGTCTGAAAAATAGAGAGCTACCCTCGTCCTTACAAAATCTCCTAACAGAATCTCGTTAAAATCAAGGTACGCGGGTGGTACGCGGCACCAAGACCTGAATTTAATTCATAAAATTACATAAACCCCGCATACCTTGATTTTAACGAGATTGTGTTAGGCGATTTTGTTTGACTATAGGCTATAGTAATGACCGCGATAGTCTAAAATATTGAATTCCGGATATTGTATTATCAGGCCTAACGATCCTACCCTCGTCCTAACAAAATCTGCGCCAGTGCACCCCCTTGCACCCCTACTCCGGCCTCACTTAGGCCTAACGATGCTCATGGGCGCGTTAGGCCTGATAATACAATATCTGTAATTCAATATTTTAGACTACCGCGGTCATTACTATATCCTATAGGTATCAGGCCTAACGATCCTCATGGGCGCCGGGGTAGGGGTGCAAGGGGGTGCACTGGCGCCCCCTGGTGTAAAATAAAATACAGAACAAGACAAAAATATTTACAGAATGAAACCTATAAATGCACCTCTATATAATACAGAAGCAAGATGCAATGCACACTCCTGAAAATAATCATGACGATCCTTTTCGTCTTTGACTGTCTTTAATCTCTTCAGCGCACGACCTGGCCGGCTACGAAGCAGGCGGGTTCAACGACCCGTACGTGCGCGTGACCCTCCTGCCCGAAGTGGACACGCGCGTGCGCCAAACCCCCGTGCACCGGAACGAGGCGAACCCGTTCTTCGACCAGCATTTCAAGTTCCCTGTGTCGCATGACGAGCTGGGGGACAAAACGTTGCTGCTGCAAGTGTTCGATTATGACAGGTCAGTGCTAAATAAACAAGCAAGTGGCTATGAAGTTTACGTGGCATGTGTGCATGACTATTTTCCCTGAAGTAGATAACCTAACCGACTTACCCCCTGTTTCACCATCCATTGATACAATTTATTTGACGGATAAATGTTTTGCCGTCTCTGTTTGTTTTGTTCGAATAGACGGAGATGGCATCAAATTTATCCGTCGAATAAAATTAATCAATGGGTGGTGACACAGCCCCTTAGAAAAGTTGAAAAAGCCACAACCGGCTAAACCAATTTTCATCAAGCATAGCTGCAACAACAGCAAGTAAATCCGCTTTCACGTAAAAAAACCACATTGAAATCAGTCCATCCGTTCAAGAGCTACGATCCTACAGACAGAGCTAAAATGGTCAAAATAATTGTGAACTCAATTTAGAGCCATCCACGAGGATCATCCCATATCAAATCAGTTAATTTTGAACTCATGGGCATTGTGGTATACAGCTTAGAAACGAAACAAGACGAAGCAAGCCTTGCGTAAAAACAAAATGGCACGCAGGTGAAACGTCCGTAACCTATCAAATTATTAGTCACTTCCTGACTAGGTACTTAAAACACATTTTCCCCTTCATACTTTCAGATTTTCGCGCAACGAGGTGATGGGCTCTGCTAAGGTCTCTTTGTCCCGGGTAGAAGTCGCGGGCGGCACGGAGGTGTGGGCTGAACTGTCCCGCGAACGTAGACCGCCGGAGGAGCTGCAAGAACTGCTGCTGTCTCTGTCTTACCTGCCGTCTGCTGAACGGCTGACTGTTGTCGTGTTGAAAGCCAGGAATCTACTGCCGCCTCAGGAGGGAAAGGATGCTTTAGGTGAGAATGGCATAAGTAGCAGCTATACCTAGCATCCCTATGAAGCACCAAAGATGCCAATCACATCCTAAGATTCCTATTTAGTGCCATCAAGAATTGAACATGATTTAACATTACGCTGAGTGTTGCCTAATATTCCAAATATCAAAGTCAAAATATCTTTATTCAATTTAGGCTATAACATGCACTTATGAATGTCAAAAAAAAACTGCCATTGGTTCAGAAAAACCTCTGTTGAGAAGAATCCGGCAAGAAACTATCGTCTATCGTTTCTGAAATGTGCCTATCACCTGCGTACATTATCTATGCAGATTGTGCATAATCCGACAAAGATACCAGTGACCCGTGTGGAACCTTTTCTCAATTAACGATGTACCTACTCATTGATTTTTAGTTCACTTTAAAAAAGATCTTTACCTACTGTACAAACAAGAAAAACAGAAAAGTACAAAGGTAGACTTATCCTTGAAGGGATCTCTGCCAGTCAACCTTTCATTGCAATACCTGACTAGGGAATCTATTATGACATTGGTCACACAATTCAAATGGTTTGATAATAGATACTTAGCTCTGGGACATACCTACCTAGTAAATACTTAAGTATTGTTAACCATGCAAGTGCTTTACCATTTTTTATGACTGTTCCTGCATCAGAAAAAAAAACAATGCCTAAGGCTCATTGACTTGTAAAAGTGAGTGAAATTAATCTTTGATGTTTTAAACTCTACAAATGATCGAACCTTAGGGTAGTAAATTTCTTCATCGATTATACAGGAATAAACTACTATACAATAATTATACGTGTATTGTTATTATTATTGTAGCCCCAGATTTGCCCAGATTATGTCGTTAGTCTGAGACCCTTCATTCTCAATTTTAGATGTGTACGTGAAAGTTTACTTGCTGGTAAACGGGAAACGCGTGAAGAAGAAGAAGACTAACCGGAAGGAAATCAACAGCCCCGTGTGGAACGAGGCGCTCTCCTTCAGCCTGGCCTCTGGCAACCTGCAAGAGGCTTCCATTGAGGTGAGGCAGGGTTTACTAACGTTGTAAACTAGGAACTTTACAATAGCTTTGCTTCTCTGCAATCACCAGAAGTGCTAGAATCAGGGCCGGATTTACGGGTGGGATTCCGGGGTGCAGCCCCACAAGGAAGGGCCCCCCACTACTAAAGTTTAGAAAACCCTCCTTCGGGTAGTCGGGTAAAAAATCTAATTTTTAACATGGTTATTTTTTGCCCTAGATACCTCTGCTCCTTTATTGCTCCATGGCCTCCGGACCTCTAAATCCGGCCCTGGCGAGAAATGTGGTCATGGACAAGCAACGGTCTAGTCTAGTTCATTGACGTTACAGGTGGACCCTTGCAAAGATTAGAGTCTGTGGAAAAATGTATGTGATTGCGTACACTTGCCCACTGCGTACGTTTACCCCACATGACTCTACACTTATTGTAGTTCTTCAAGACGGGGTAAAGGCACTAATGAAGAGTGAAATTATCAACCTCTGGGGTTAGTATCAGTTCGTCTAAAAAGCAGCCTGGTCTAAGTAGCAAGTGGTCTAAGAAGCAACTGGCCTTAATAAGTAGCGAGTACTTAAGTAGTCTAAAAAAATCTCCGAATGTCTAGTTGGTATCTGGACGTCCATTTCCTGTTTCGTCATTTTTAATTCTATGATCCAAAGTTGACTGAGCTCCGCTTCGTGGAGCTCTTCTTCAGCGTGACTGAAGCGCTTAGCGCCTTGAAGCAACTCTAACCTAACCTATGTTTTTTCAAGTTTCAGACACAAACAACATTTTAGACCAATTATCTCTTAGACCACTTGCTACTTAGACTAATTTTGTTTCTTAGACCATTTGCTACTTAGACCAGCTGCTATTATGACAAAGAACATTTTCGACGAATTAGGTAGGAACATACGCATATATCAGCATGAAACCCAAGTGCCTATCATTACCCCTGCGCTGAGAGTAAGATCAGACCTCGGCAAATAATATTTGCCGAGGATCTACAAACCACTAAATATATCGTCTACTAGCTTTACCCACGCGAGCTATCGCCCGCGCGGTCTGCCGCTACATTCAGCGGTTTCCAGTCTTTGATCGTTTTCGTAACCATACCTTTTCTTGACGTCTTGTTCCAGGTGTGCGTAGTAACCGGCGGTGGCAGCGGGCTGGTGGTGGGCTGGTGCTGCGTGGGCGCCGCGGAGCCGGCCGCCGAGGGCCGCCACTGGGCGCAGATGGCGCAAGAGACGCGCAAAGCTGTCGCCATGTGGCATACGCTCAGATAGATGTAGCTATATACTTCACGCTACTTAATGTCTGCTGACGGAAGTGGATCTTAGAGCTGTTGGAGGAACCTTGCTTATGTCAGACGCATTAAACTGTCAAAGATTAGATGGAACATTTTATATTTGTCTAAAAAAACTGTCCGGGGTGCAACAGCTTCCCCTTCACCTACCCGCCATTTTAGAACCGATGGTGTTAGTAGGTAAAGCAGACACAAAGTAGGTAGTAATTTTCAAGTAAGTAGCAAATGGTTTAAAAAATAAAATAACTTACGTGTCAAGTGAAAGTAAAAGCCTACCTAGGACTTCAAGTAGGTACCTAGTAGGTCTACATATTATGTTAATGGTAATAATAGGTCAGTTATATTACATTTCTTTTTATACCTTCAAGATACAATACGGTATTTGACAACTCCTGATTTTGCCATATCTTAATATTATTATGAAAATATAGATACAGATAGTGTTTAGCGAAGAGAAAATTTAAATCGGATGAAAATTGGATTTATAGTGATTTTTTGAAAAATCTTTATACCTGTCTCATTCTCAAACGCTTTTCTCTATGCAGCAAGTATGGTGTCTTTCTCTGTCCAATCTTGAATTTCAAACCTATATAACTTTGTTATTTGTAAAGGTAGCTTAAAAATTGTTTTTCTATTCGATAACAGGCATTGTGTAGTTTTAATTTATAAAACATATTCAAAGTAGTCAAATACCGTAATGTCCCACTGCTGAACAAAGGCCTACCCCCGATACTGCTCTATGTCCACTGCATATAAGGGTCAGTCTTTCAAGAAGTGGTCCAGTTCATTCCGCCATCGCCGTCTAGGTCTGCCAGGCCGCCTTTTCGAGTTGGTGGGCGTCCACTCGGTGGTTATCTTGGCCCACAACTCATCCGGCATGCGGCAAACATGGCCAGCCTAGTCCCACTTCAGCTTAGACGCCGTTTGACCTAAATCAGTGATTTGAGTCATGGAGCGCAGGGCGGTGTTCCGGATCCGATCCATGAGTTTTACTAATACATTTTTTTTTTAAGATTCACTGAAACTCACCTAATATCGATACTAGAAGACGAAGCGTTAACAGGCCTCCCACTAGGTACAAATGAAACGGATACAAAATTCAGATCTCTAGATTGATTCTAGATTTGAAAAAATACAAAAAGATTCCAAAAAAACAATCTGAATTTGATTGCTTAGTAACGATATCTCTTGTCCGGGTGAGCGGTTAGTTTCAATGGAGTGCCGAAAAAGTTTCTCGATGAGGGCTACGGCATAGATGTCGCCAGCGTCACTGCTTAAGTGGCTAAATAAGCAACAAACAAGCTGAGATACGAGGTGCATAGGGGAAATTCGTGTCGGTACCGTTGACCATCAGTGGTGTAGCGGTATAGCACGCGGTACGGAATACCGAGGACCTGGGTTCGATTCCCAGTGATGGTCTTATTTTTCTGGTTTTTCTGTGCATCTATATTTCAGTTTGTATTTTCAATTTAGGTTTTACGGGATGACCGTAAAAGTAAAAATTTGGAATTGAAATAAAAAATACAAAAATATTCCAAAAAAACAATCTTGATTCTAGATTGTCAAGAAGACATTAAAATCTAAGGCGTATTATAAAGTTAATGATTATATCATGGGCAGGGATATTAGGAAATAATTCCGATCCGCATTAGCGATCCCTTCAAATAGCGAACCTACTGTGTTAAAAATAAAGTTTTGTTAACTACTTGTGATGTACCTATAGATATCATTTAATAATATTGTAAATCTGTTTAAAAAATAAATATACCTCGTTGAGTTTCTTGCCGGATTCTTCCCAACAGAGGTTTTTCCGAACCGGTGGTAGTTTTTTTTTAATTTCATAAGTGCTTGTTATAGCCTAAATTGAATAAAGATATTTTGACTTTGACTTTGACTTAGGTGGACTGACGATATCGTGAGTGTTGCGTGGTGGATGCAAGTGGCGACTTGTCGTTTATTGCGACGTTCTAAGGGGAGGCCTTTGTTCAGCAGATGACGTCTTCCGGCTGATGATGACGAACCTCATATGAATATTGCTCTGAAATTCATTCATTAATTATATGGACAGACAGAGCACTTGGTATTGTATTAAACATAGAAAGCGTGAGGACGTTTGGTGTATATAGATTTAACTCAGCAAGGTTCCTCTTAGATCAAAAGTTCTTCACTTATAAGAAATCGTGTGTAAAAGGCCCTGAACTCACTTGTCTTAAGATCCCAAAATATCTAAGTTTGCAGTCAGTGTGTACACGTGGCAAGTTGGCGTGGCGACTTTAACACGCGAGTTAGTATTATACCCCATGTAACAAAGTTTCAACCTCTCAGCTAAGAGCGAGAAGTATTTAAAAGAATAGAGTTTAAATTTATTCATCATAATAACGATATACCGGGTGTGGCCTGTAATATGAGCAAATAATTAAAACATAGATCATACTCGTCAAAATGAACAACATTAGTTCAACGACTTTTAAAAATAATTAGTTTCTTTTTTTTATTACACTTTAAAGTTTATTCGAAGAAGCATAATGTAAAGCAAAATGGTTGATGTATGTAGCGTGACCGGCGACGTCAGTTGTGTTCTAGGATGGCGTACTTACCTATACATTGATTGCAATATTTAATTTGTATTAAAAAAGGAAAATCTAAAGACTTCATTATTTTTAAAAGTCGCTGAACTAATGTTGTTTAGTTTGACGAGTAGGTACGATCTACGTTTAAATTATTTGCTCGTATTGGCCACACCCGGTATTATAAATACAAATAATTACGAAAAAAACCAGCCAGGAGCGTGTTGGACACGCCTAAAATAGGGTTCCGTAGCCATAACGAAAAAATTAAGTACTTAATATTTTTCTAAGGATTTCGTATTTTATGCGGAATCTTTCAAGTTTAGGTATATTTTATACTTTACGCTGCTATTTACTCTTAAACTACTAATAATTCTCAAGTAAACTTAGCCGTTATAGTTTTCCTTAAAAGTTTGATATACTTATTACCATCCTGAATTTTTTCAAATTTTTCCACCCCCGGTTTAGATTTTAGAGGGGGAGTTTCATGAAAATTTACACTTTAAAGTTGAATACTTCGTAAAAAAATCACTGAATTGAAATATGGGGTTTGCAAACCCCTAATGGTTTTAAAATACCTATCCAACAATACCCCACACTATAGGATTAGATGATAAAAAAAACACCCCTACTTTACGTCTATGGGTTTTTTTTTAATTTTTTATTGTACCATTTTGTCGGCATAGTTATATATATATCCGTGCAAAATTACAGCTTTCTATCATTGATAGTCCCTGAGCAAAGCCGCGGACGGACGGACAGACAGACAGACATGGCGAAACTATAAGGATTCCGTTTTTGCCATTTTGGCTCCGGAACCCTAAAAACGTGTAAGTACCTTATAGTAGATTGTACAATAAGAGCATAAAACGAGCCATTTTACCAAAACGTTCATATAGCCACCCAAGCCGGTACGAACTTATAGACGAAGATTTTACTTTATGCACTAGAGTATAAAAAATTCATTTTATGTCGCCTAGATCCAGCATAAATATGAACTTTACGAGCATGAGAAGTGAAAAGTTATTTAGAACTAAGTAATCAACATTAAGTAATTCCATAACCCACCAACAGTGACTCTTGTTTTACCAACGGCATAACTGCAGCAGTTTGGCCATAATTCCTGGCCACGACTAAGTAGAGTGCCTACCTACCTATGTAGGTACTATTAATTAAGCCATACTTATTTATGCAACTGTATCGTAATAGGGGTCTTTAAAACACGTGTGGTTTTATGAAACGAGGAGTAGCCGAGTTTCATAATAGAGTCACATGAGTGTTTTAAGGCCTAATTACTGCGCCTACCTAATTGCTGCGCGCGCGACGACCTGCTGCTGCTCGTGCGGGCGGCGCGGCGTGCCCTGGTGCTGTAATGATGTATGAAATGACCATACGATACAGCCGTGTTCATAATAGAATCCAATATCGTAATGCTGGTCATTATCTATGGTTTTTGAACGCATAATGGAGGATTTACTATATGGGTGTAGATAAAATAATATGTGGTCTACCACCCTGACGTAACGTCGCACTACCTTGCATCACAGATTAATTTAACAACAAACGTTTCTTATTTCTTAGTAAGTAATTACAAAGTACCTACAGAGCTACGAATCATCGATATTAGTTTTGTGCACTACTGCATACATATTCCTAATTCAGCATATTAAAAATTAATTTAAACTTTTATTGCCTATTATGCAAATTAAAGTTAATTAAACCTTAAGTTTGTAAAGTAATAGGCAGGGTGGTGTATTTTTAGTTGTGAGCGCTCAGAAGTCTCCATCACAAATTAAATTTAGATTGTGCTGTGATAATGTACAAATGAATAATCAGATCACTTCTCCAGACTTGCTTATCATATTCGTCATGCTTCTCATTTCAGAGCGCTGTTACTCGAAAATCACTGCCCATGTTGGTTTCCCATTAAAAAGAACGAAAATTTGAGCTTCGAGACACTAAAACTTATGAATTTTACTAAAATATTTGTAACAAGAGGGATTTAGATTATTATTAATTGTACCTACAATTAATTCTCTTTACCCGTAGATAGTAAATATTGTAATCGCTCATTGTGACGTCTCTGTGTCGCTCCAACTGTGCCCACTTAACTCAAGCCTCTACCTACTTAACGCCTCAGCGTCGCTTCGCTTCAGAATGAAGCATTGTGTGATCACCTGCACCATTGTGATCAGATCATCCACCCGCGAGTTAGCTGAGGCCCTAAAAACAACTTATTGGACGTACCTACTAATAAGTATAGGTAGTGCCACCAGAGTTGAGATCACGCACACAAGAACATGTCATGTAATGACAGCGCGAGCGGGATTTAGCCTTTCACTCATTCATTCTCCTTTTAACAATCGGTTCTTCATGTAGCTGTGTGCGTAGGTAATCTCATTCACTTCAACTCTCATGGCACTACCGTACCGTTTAACTTCCATTAAGATCTGGTGCCCTTAGTGTAAGTTTTCGGTTACAAAATACGTCTCGATCGCGTTCGCGTTAAAATCTCAATTTGTATAGAAACAGGAACATCGCAAACGTTCCGGTAGAGGCGCTGTTCATGTTTCCATATAAATAGAGATTTTAACGCGAACGCGATCGAGACGTATTTTGTAACCGAAAACTTACACTAAGGGTACTGATGATATCAGTGATGCCATGATGCGTAGGTAGGTGCATTTTTTGGAAGTCTAGGTTTTTATTGAAATTGTTAGTTTCCACATTTAGAGGCAAAGCGAAGCTCTGGCGATTAACTAACTGTTAGTCATTGGAACAATGTACGTTTTGTATCTTGGCCATCCGTAGGGATGGCCTCTTCTGTTCCGTCAATAAATATTCTATTCTTATGTAATTATATCGAAATTATTCCTAAAAATATACGTATAAATTTTTAACTAAATGTCTCTATCTCTGTGTGGAGGAAAAATATTTTACTTTGTATTTTCTTTACAATGTCTGAATAAAATGTCTATTTGTAAGATACAGTTTCATTTCATATCTAACCTTTGTTAGGTAGGTACAGTCAATGTCATAAATAAGTGTTCACTTTTGTACCTTGTCATTTTAACGTCATGATTGTAAAGCCATACGAAATTGTGTATAGACGACTGAAAGCGACAAGGTACAAAAGTGATCACTTATTTATGACGTTGACTGTACCTATGAATTTGGATAGTACCTGATGCAAAAACACAGTAGGCACATAGGCACTTAGGTAGTATTAGTTCAGGAAATATGAATGGTAACTTGCTAATTGCTATTCGACTCGCTTTAGTTTGATATTGAAAAAAAGATCTTGTTGAAGATACAGATCTCACTTCATATTTCATGGACTATGCATTATTGAAATTGCTGTTATAGCTGTGGTGGCCCAGTGGTCTGACCTATGTATAGCCTCTCAAGCAGAGGATCATGGGTTCAAACCCAGGCTCGCATCTCAGTTTTCCGAAATTCTTGTGCTAAATGACATTCTAAATTCTGGGACCCTGACCCTAGTGAAAAAGGGGTTAGGTCTGCACAATTACACAGCTATTTTCTATTTTATGTGTAAAGAAAGGGGTTTGAGTCGAAATCAGCTGTTCAACTTCTGCAGAATTAACTCCTTTTTCACTAGGGCTCCAGAATTTACCCCGAGGTTTACGATCAAGGAAAACAAAGTGAGGAAACCTGCACAAACCTGCGAATGGTATGTGTACGAGATATATGCTCCCAAAATCTTATAAAGATATTAAATTATGTATGGATGTTCATAAAACAGTGTAAATTTCGAGAATTTCCATGGAATTTAGATTCAACTGCCAATGCTAATGTTTTAAGCGAGCGCTAAAATCTAAACTAATAAATAAAACCAGCCGTTACAAAATTATAATTTATTTAACTTTTCACATTGTACAGAGTCGTATAATTAAAAAAATATTAAAATAACTTAGAAGTAGAACACACAGTTTACCAGAACGGTGTTGCTGACGTAGACGTACGCAGTTCGCGAGAGCACTACTTACGCACTATTAGTTAATGTACGCGACACTTACCACTGCAGAGGAGCCAGCGGCGACCAGCGCAACGGCAACTAAAATTGCAAAAATACTCTTTAATTATTAAAAATAAATACTTATTTAATACGGAGCTGAACTATATCGAAGTAAGGCATTGATAAATCAGAAAGTATAGTATGGGGCTGGGAATCGAACCCAGTTCGTCATAGGTAATTCCGTGCTCAACCCGAGCCATTTAGCTTAGCAGTAAGTTTTCTGACAAAGACAATACCACGCTGTCATAATCATAAGTATTATAACTATACTAACCATTAAACTTAGTAGCATGCCACCCAACCTAAACACGTGTTGGACACGCCTTTCGGTGGCCCATGTTGCCTTTTGGTGCCGAAATTAACTATTTCATCAAGTGACCCATGATACTAATGAAAATTAAAAAATATTCCACACAAATACAAAAACACTTGTGGTGACAATAGTATCTAGAATAAACATGTCGGACAAATTGTGCTCTTATCAGGTTTGGATAGTGCGTAGTTACTTATCGCAGTAGCTGATTTGATAAATATGGTTAACAATAACGTGAGGTACGAAATTATAATAATGACTGTAAAATCTATAATGCAAATATATACTCAATGTCTTACACCATACAGATTCCATCGTTTCGAGTCTAAGAAATAAATTACTTACCTAGCCGTTTAACAACATAACTTGCGTAATATTTTTATTCGATTTAACGGCTGAATTGGTGTTTGCACATTCATTGTTTGTAAAACGGTTCGATTCTAAACTAGCCACTTATGCTACATTAGCAAGCTCGATAGATACGATGGAACCCAGATAATTAAATATTATTGATGTTTATACTTTACACGTCATTTGTGGACTCCAATGCAGCAAAACGAAAGGCGAGAAAAGTAGAAGAAATAACAGATATGTCAATGAGTAAACGTATGTGTAGTATGGCAGTGTGTGTAGGAAAAGTGGTGTGGCTGTGGAGTGTCATTGTACGGGCTGTATTTTGGGATGCAAGTATCTGCAATCGGGATCTTTGCAATTGCCGCCAACATCGAACGGGCACAGCACACCATTCGGATCCTCCTCCCAACTGAAAAGTATTTATTTTAATAGAGTAATTACGTGAAGTTGGCCGTGGACAGTTTAAATGCATACTTACATCGCACCTCGGAGCAGCGATGTGCGTACGCATACGCCATCCACAGTTATTGAAATTGACGAAAGCGATAATTGAAACATGCACATTTTCTTGACTTTCTATGAATACACCTAATGGACAATTCCAAAACGATTAGAATCATGTTAGTGGGTGTAATGTAGGCACGGGCCGTCAAAATAGAAATACACAAAAGAAGAAATAAGTAGTACCAATATTATTCGACGACTTAGTTAGATTGGGTTAAATGACAAGATGATATGACCTTCTATGCTCGAGTGTAGTGAACATGATTTAATCAAATGATAATAATAACTTACTTTGCAGTGCCCAAAGCTTGCAGAGGTGATGTGTAATCATCAACTTCCTTTGTTTTGCTTTTGCTACCCCAGGATGAGACCTTTATCTCTTTACTATCTTGTATTTCTTTCGTGTTACCTACTAAGATATTTTTGCTATCATCGTTTATTCTAGGTTCTATACTATTTTCTATAGCATAATTGTGGTCTTTTACTGGGCTTTGGGGAATTTTAACAGTCTTTTTGTTATTGGTAACTTCTACATGAATTGATAACCTAGGATTTGGAACGTTTTCTTCTTCTTTTAAGTCATTCACGACGCTCACTTGAACAGATTTCAGTATTTTTGGATTTTTTACGTCTTCTTTGGGGTTGTTCTCTTTTTGCAATCGTTTATTGGTTGTTGGTACTAATTTTTGTGTAACTCGAGCATTATGGACTAAGTTACCATTCATTATGGAATGTTTGGAAGTTGTTGAGCTGTAAAATAAAATTTTAAGACAAATTATGCAATAGTTATAGTAAGAAAATTTTGATCTCAAAACTACCATTAACAATGATTGATTAGTATTATATAATTAGTATTTCAGGCCGAGAAAACAAGTTTAAGCTAAATTTTTCACAAGCTATATACAACACTAAAGTAAAATTACATCGAAAACTAAATATCAATACCTGTTTAAAAGTAGTTGATGCTGGGCTCTTATCTTCGACAGTCTAATTTGAGCAGATTTTTGTTCTCTTTTGTTGAAAGTAATAGCTGTTGCAATATTGCGCAATTCCGTAGCAACTATCTTATACTTCTGTGATAGGTTCATAGCTTCTTCTTTCAGTTTGAGTACTTTAGCTGATTCTTCTGCTATAGTTTTTCTGTAAAATAAATCATAAATCAAGATCGTAATATGCTTATTTTTATTACAACTATAAGGTGTTAGTACCTTGATAATGCTATTTGCTCGTTTAAAACATTTTCAGTCAGTTTTTGACTTTCTATAGTGACATTACGAGGCTTCAGAGTATCTTTAGGAAGTGGATTTCCTTTATTTATATTAAGAGACGACTGTCTCGCATTTTTCATTTTCTCTAACTCGGCCATTCTTTTAACTAAATTTTTGTATTCTATTTGTTCCGATTTAGGAAGATGTTTTACAGTCTGAAATAAAAATTAATATATTAATACACATAATCATTTTGTTGCTGCACCTACAAAGCAAACATTTTTGTTATCTGACCTTTGGAACAAACTTCTCCTTCGGCTTTGGTGCTGGCGTCACTAGTGGCTGTTGCACTACATCAGGTAGCGAGCCTTTCTCGACCTGCATGCGCGTTGACTTCAAAAACAAATCTAGCTTTTGTTGAAAATCTACTTGCTCAGATAATTTCATATGCATTTTAGTTAAATTCTTGGTAGCTTCATGTTCACCTTCCGAATCAGAGTTTCCAAGACTAATTATGAATCTTTTCTCTTCTGGAAGATTATTCACCTGTTTTTCAATCTCTGCATCTTTTTTTGGTATTTCAGTATGTTTTATATTTTTTATAATGTTAGGATCTACAAGATTAGGCAAGTTTTTACTTAATGAAGTTAATAGTTTGGCACGTAACAGATCTTCGTCTTCTTCCAGTTCATCTTCATTAGATTTTTTGATGCCTTGTACATTGCTTTCTGTAGAAGCAATTACATCTGAATCAGTAGGCATAAGAGGTTCAATAGAGTATTCTTTATTCTTATCATCTACATCAGAACCAATATCCATATCAACAGATTCTATATCTGTATTATTTTCGGACATGATTTGATTCATGTATTCAGTCTGATCATTCATAAGTTCATCATTTAAATTGGAAGACTGTGAAAGTCTCTTTCTGAGTTTTTGCTTTTGCTTAATTTCAATAGCTCTTTTTAGTAAAGCAGACTTGAGGCATATCGTACGAAGTTCAGCTGTATCGCTGTCTTCATCTTCTGATATTAATAAAATATTTTTATCCTCAATATATTCCTTTTGCTTTACATCTTCTTTCCCTGAAAGGCTTTTTTCACTTACTATTTTTGCCTTAGAAGCTTTCGTTTTCAAGGCATGCTCTCTGAGTAATTCTAAGTCTTCATCGGAATCTCTTGTAGTCTGTGTTTTATTAATTATTATATTTTCGCCATTAGAAACCACTTTTGTAGCCGAGTCTACGGTGTCAATATTATCGAAAGGTTTTTTCTCAAAGTTAGCATTAATTCCGTCATTTTTGACTTCAGTATCAGAGCATAAGTCTACAGATTCCAGTAATCTGGCAGCATGCATTAAATTATCTTTTTTTAAATCTTTTAGTAAGCCAATGGAAGCATCTTGGCCATGTATTTTTTCTAATGGATGATCAATAAAATGTACTTGTTGGTTTTCAGTTTGCGAGTCTAGAACCAATTTTTCATCTTCTTGGTTCTGTGATCTAAGGAACATTTTAGTCAGCCTAGCTTTTAAAGATGTTTTATCAATATTTGTTTTACTAACTGCCACAGCATTTGCCAGTTTTCTTCTTTTATTTCTATATTCATCCTCAGACTCATCACTTGACTCTGACAAAACTATTTTTTTCTTACTTTTATGAGATTTCTTTCTGTGTTCTCTTTTTGCTGGGTGACTAACAGATGAAGGATCTTTTCTTCTCTTTGGTCTGTGATATGATTTTAAGTGCCTCTGTTCTTTATTATCTTTGTAAACATATGGTTCTTCCAATTCTGTGGCTGATATCTCAGAAAGATCACATAACAATGCATCATTGTGTCTGCCATTTTTACCTAAAAGTTAGTATTAGAAAATCACAGCAGATAATGAGACTATTTTATACAACACTGTACTTTAATATTTGACAAAAGGAAAATATTCACAGAATACAGTCAATATTAATACCAATAATGTCTAAAAATAGGTCAAGGATTATTAAGTATTTTATTTTCCTGTCCAATATTTTTCAACAATTTTAAACAAACTTAAAATATATGTTGAGTTGCTGCAAGTCAGTGCTACCATATAGCTAAATGACTTAACAGATACGTGTTTGATTCATTACATTCTGGATTTAATTTTATAAGATAACAATGGAGTGTCCACAGGGAGAACCATGCATATGTACTACATTATCTCCTAATATTATTTCATCTATAAATGGTTTCAGAAGCCTTTTGTGGGTGTGTACGGACTGTAACATATAATTACTATCAGCTAGTTAATTAGAGTTCAGCAATAAACTAAATCCAACAAACCGAGCCCTATTACTGTTGCTTCAATTAAACCTATTTGATCTTCAATCTTCATACAAATCATACCCTGCTGTAACTGCTTGCCAAGTTGTGTGATTTTTGGATACTTTTATAAATTGATTTGCAAAAAAAAACTTTGATTATTAATTGTGTGACAAACAGGCCTCCTCACTTTTTTAATACTTACAAGACATTGACAAAACTATGCAAAACTTGCACACTAAAAGCTACACATATTGTAAAACAATTTTATTACTATGCATTTCAAATGACGTAATCAGTTAGTAGCGGCGTTAGGGTAGGGCGCGGTGGGGCGACCGCCCAGGGCGCCGGACTTAAAGGGGCACCTGATGCCTATACCTACTAGAAAATTCCCAAAAGTTGGGGACGCCTTGGAAATCTCGCCCAGGTCGCTGGAAGAGCTAAAACCGGCACGGCATGTAATTTTGTGAAATAAAATCATGAAAAGAAATTCCTCCCTCCTTCATTTATCCCGATATGTTCGACATATTTGTCAAACAAGTTTATTATCATATATAATCACACACATTTTTATCTACAAAATTCCCTGTGTCTACATCTCTTTAACTTTAATGGTATTAATGCTACAACTATTTTTTTTTATTTAATGTACCTACAGTCAACCAATTTCATATCTAGGCCACAACAGAAACTTGGTGATATTTATCGATAGTATCGATGGAGCTATACTTTCAAGAATTGAATTGAATTGAAATGTAAAGAAAATTTAATTCTAATGACAATTGAAACACATAGACATTGTTATATTCTCCTACTCAATAAGGAAAAATACAGCTTATTTCGTCTTCCATTGCATGTTTTTTTACACACATGTCATTAATTTGAAATTAAATTAAACAAGGTATATAATTTATAGTCCATTCAAGATAACGTTGGACTCTAGAAGGACACAGAAGATGGGGTTCTAAACATTTTTTGTGAAGTCGTAATAATGATGATGAATAAAAGAAGTAGGTAATACTGATCAAGTCATAATTTTGTTTGTTTCATAAAAAGGTAAGTATGCAATGTAGGTACTTACACAATAACACAATATTAGTATGTAACTTGCTACATAATATTAATTTGATTTATATTTAGACATTTAATAACTTGTGTTTCGTGGACTCTCATTCCCTGTTTAAAAATATTCTACTCGTAGTTCTTGCTATGAAGTTCAAGCTTTTTTCCATTCTGAATTTCATAAAATTTTGTGCAGTGCTTTAGTTGTGTAAAATTAACTATTTGTATATGATTAAAGGTCGCATTTAGATCGAAACTGGCGATTAAAAACTATAAATAATGTAGAGAATATTTTCTTGAGTTAATTATATTATCAACATTTTGTTTCTTACAGAATATTGTTTGCCTCTGTCTCTATATATAGGTATTTTATAGGAAGACGTTTCTGTTTTTAACAAAATATACTTAATAAGTTTTTTTTTATTGTTTTTAAATTATGATATGAAAAATAGCAGTTAATCTCACTAATATTTACTATAAATGCGAAAGGTTGTAAATCTGTATGTTTTAGTGATGTAACGAATGTCATTTTATGAACATTCGCGAACGCGAATGCGAATATCTGCTACCGACATTTGCGCATGCGAATATTCAGTTTTTCGTTCTGGCGCCAATTGACTATGGCAGTCTCGTTCTAACGAAGTGCGTTCCATTTGTATTATGTTACGAGAATTACCGAGTTTATACGAATGCATCGCAAAGTAAATAAATAAATAATACCAAATGATTAAGTGAAGACTGGTAATGTGATTACGAGGTCAATTTATTTTTTGTTGTATAAAAAACAAAAGAAATTAATGTATTTTGATTTTATTAACCTACTGAATGTGAATGCGAATGCGAATATGGAAAAATAATCTGAATGCGAATGCGAATATTTGTTACATCACTAGTATGTTTGGTTGTTGTTGTCCGCTGAACCGATTTAGATGAAATTCGGTATACAGATAGTACAAATCCCGGGGAAGGACATAGAACAGTTTTATCCCATAAAATTGCATAGTTCTCGCGGGATGGCAATAAACGAATTCTACTTGAATGGAGTCGCGGGCAACAGCTATTCAATGAATATATTAACGTAATATTGATGTCTTCGATATTTTAATTAGAATTAAGTTTGGACTATATACTAAAAAAAAAAATGATTAAATGACTTCCTAAAGCGTGTACAGTCAAGGGCAAAGATATTGACACGGCCAAAGTCGCAAAAATATGTATACACGGCCTTAATGTTAAGTGCATAAAGTCGTACTGTACTATTAAGAACCTATTTTCCTTCTGTCCATTCCTATACTGCACAGACTGTAGTACTCTTCTTTGAATAGCTATGGAAGTCCTATTGGTACAAAGGTCATTTAAATATTTGTTTCGTAAGAATAATAATCGCTTACCTGGCCCAATTGACGATCTCTTAGCTTTCTTGCGTTCAAGGACATTGTTGTAATTCTCAAGCACTTGCAATCTTTGACGGAGAAGAAATTCTTCTTCCGATGAAATGTCCGATAGTTCGTCCAATTCGTCTACTATTTCCCCTTCTTCTCTTTCGGAATCAGCGTGAACTGGTGGAATGTTCTCAACGCAAGCCATCATTTAGTCTGAATCGAAAACGAAATACGATGAAACTACGTATTTAATACCTTAAAATAGATTTTCATAAAATTATAAAATTGAAATTATTAGAAAATTATGTAAATATAACGATTGTATCAATCACCAAGGACTGTTTTTGCAAAAAAAACTAATTTTTTTTCTTCCTGTTCCTGCACTGTCACAGAAAATGAAAATGACACATGCCTTTCCTATTCATTACAATACTCTTTGCTTGCATGCATGCAATACATATCAGGGCTTGTTAACGTTACAAATTCACACTATAAGTAA
Source organism: Choristoneura fumiferana (assembly GCF_025370935.1). Lineage (NCBI taxonomy): Eukaryota > Metazoa > Arthropoda > Insecta > Lepidoptera > Tortricidae > Choristoneura > Choristoneura fumiferana. The sequence continues at coordinate 6,544,145 of NC_133473.1, forward strand.
ACGTTAAATAACGGTAAAAATCATAAAATACCTAGTACCGGTATTAAAATTTAACGTTAATTGATAACTTAACATTATTAACGTTACCTAATTACCGTTATTTTACCGGTAAATTTACTTTACATTGTAGGGCTTGTTAACGTTACCCAATTCACATTATTTATAACGATACCGAAGTAACACTATCGGTAATTTTTGCTATGCTACCTAGTGTTACAATTTAGCGCGTGCATACTCGCTCGATAAATGAGGAAATCTACCATTTAACGTTACCGTTACGTTATGGAGCTGTGTGGCCTAGTATGGAGCTGTGGTGGCCTAGTGGTTTGACCTATCGCCTCTCAAGCAGAGGGTCGTGGGTTCAAACCCGGCTCGCACCTCTTGAGTTTTTCGAAATTCATGTGCGGAATTACATTTGAAATTTACCACGAGCTTTGCGGTGAAGGAAAACATCGTGAGGAAACCTGCACAACCTGCGAAGCAATTCAATGGTGCGTGTGAAGTTCCCAATCCGCACTGGGCCCGCGTGGAACTACGGCCAAGCCTCTCATTCTGAGAGGAGGCCTGTGCCCAGCAGTGGGACGTATAAAGGCTTTTTCCCATTTTTTTTACCGGTAAAAAGTTGTATAAGTAACGGTAAATCGTTTAACGTTAATTATCATTTACCGTTAAATCGGTTTGACAGTTGGTAACGTTACCACTTTTAACGGTATTTAAAGCCCTGATACATATCATACAGTACAATAGGCGCGGCCACATGAAATCGCTCGACGCTCGTTTACAATGTCAATTCTGGTCACATGACACGACATAGCGATAAAGCTGAGATGAAAATGTTGAGCTTTATCGCTGGAAAAAATTATCGCTGAAAAAATAAAATTCAATTTCGGCAAAAACGCTGTTATTTTTTGTTCATTCACTCCAATTTCTTTTATTTTTACCACTGCCATGACTGCTACTAAATGAGATTACCAAGGCCAAGATCATTCTCCTGCAAGAAGCCATCTTGTCGCTGCTGCTCGACGCGGCGACTTGACGCTACTTTTTTTTGAGTCGCAGGAAATTAAAAATCACCTTCAAAATCGGTTCAAGTGACCAGATTTATCGCTGCAATCGAGCGACGAGCGACTGCATGTGGCCGCACCTGGTTTTTCTATACTAGACATGCGTAATATCGCTAGATGGCGTTAATATCAAGAGCAAGAGAGAGGTAAATTTGACGTCTTTACTAGTTGGAGCTAGCAGCAGGGCTACTACGAAACTCGAAACTCAAAGTTCGTATCTTACCGTCCCTCTCGCTCTCGTAGTACCTTGTTGTCTGTATTGAGTTATTGATATCCCAATAATCTACATACATTTAGCTATCTCACCGTGTAAGGAACATGCATGTAGGTTTAATAGATATATTTTTTTTAAATTTGAACCTCAAAAGCCAGAAAAGGTGATTATGAGAAAATTGAATTCAAACTTATACACCCAATAAATGTATGTTGTTGTTGGAAGTTACATAGATAACATGCTATTTGAGGAGTAGATTGTACGAGCTTTCAGGTTTCAAGACAAATTTTGTAATTGGACAACTGTTTTCCTATAGTTTACCTTGCCAAAGTGCATAAAGTAAAAAAAAGAGATTGATGGATTTTTTACTTAATTTCCTATTTATAGTATATTTCCATTGGATTTTATTGAAGGAAAAAATATTATGCGTAATTGGACACTAAATAAGAACTACTCCGTTTTGAATTAACGTTGTTTATTATATATAAAAAAATACTTTAACAAAAATAACTTTGTGGTTTACAAATGTAATTAAACAGTCAAAATCAACAAACGTTTATATTTAGTACGTTAAAACATAGCCCAATGAGATCAAATTAACTCAACAAATCTTAAAAAACTAGTTTTTTCAGTCTCAAAATTCAAGGTAGTTTAGTAAAAAGTTGGTACAATCACTATATATTTTCGAAAAGGTACCTTATCGTCAGTGGTAAAATATTTAGTGATATGTGTGGCGCTTTGTGTCATTGTGTTGGTTATTGTAATCAATATCTGCTTCGCTTATTAACCGCACCACATAAAGATAATTGCCAGAGTTCAGGTTAAAACCCAATAAAGAGCATGACAACTAATTCATCTGAATATCAATAGTAATATCGATGGAAATTGCAATAGTAATAACATGATCTCATACCTTAAACTATCTCCTGTGATGTCCGCACTCTTCAGCTATGTACAATTCACTCAGGCGCTAACCTGGTGCTCATATAGGTGATATTTATTCCCCAAATGTCCACCACCTGTAGTAAAAATAGTCACTATGACTTCAACCGCAGTTGAAGCCACATACACATACCATTGATAATAATTGAAGTGTTAATGCTAAGCTTTCAAACCAAGTTGGATAAGCCAACAACCAGTTATATATATATATATACCGACTTTAAATAGGAAGACATATTGCCATGTCTCCTGGTGATGATAAGAAGACATATTGCCATGCTTCTTCCATTGGAATGATGATAGGAAAACATATTGCCATGCCTCCTCCATAGGGATGAATAACCAGACATATTGCCATGCCTTCTCGCAATGATGATAGGAAAGACATATTGCCATGCCTCCTGCATAGGAATGAATAGCCAGACATATTGCCATGCCTTATCACAATGATGATAGGAAAGACATATTACCATGTCTCCTCCACTGGGCCGCCATAGCCCAAGCAGATTTGTAAGACCATAAGAACATAGGAAAACTTAGCTTTAACATTGTTGTACCTCATCATATATTAAGGGAATTTGCTAATGCGTTATTAGAGTAAATCACTTGGCTAATCAGCCACCAAGGTACTTAGCTACTTAGTACTTCGAACTTAGAACTTAGGACTTAGCTTTCAGATCAGCTCAGGAGTCAGGACATCACATCACAACTTATTAGCACTTTATATTTGGTATGAAACATTTGAAAGTAAACTATGCAAAGAATGTAAAACAAATGACAGCTTACCATAGTCAACTATAGAAATAGCGGCAATTTGAATCTTCGGATAATGTTGCTATATACAAAATATTTATGGTTCGCGATCCTTCGCGACACACCCGCCGCCGGCAAGCTAAAGTGTTAATGTAGTCATCAGGTGGCTCGTCCATTCTCTGATCTTTTCCAGAGCTCGAACTGCAGCAACTCGTTTTTGGTTTCCTTCTATAGACTGTTCCATGTTATCATTATCATCTGTCACATCCATGTTTTCATTTGTCTTATCTGTGCTCTCAATGGTCTCTTTCATAGTTTGCGTCATATCCGTGTTCGCATCTATTACATCCATAACATCAGCCTCTGGCTGTAAGTCTGTAACTTCTTCTCCAATCATCTCTACTGGTGCATCCATATTTTCCTCTATGTTTGAATTACATAGTCTTGAGCTTGTTTCAGGTTCTATATTGTTGCAAGACAGATTCCCAGGTCTTTCAGTTTCGTCAATTTCCAAGGGATACAGATGTCCGATGGATCTATTGAATATAGTATTACCAATCTTCACTTTTGCAACTCTACATTGTCCGTCTGCACCCTTAACTAGTTCAACAATCTGTCCCACTTTCCAGTTTAGTCTGTTTTTAGATTCACCTTTTAATTGTACAATATCGCCTAAACTAGGTCGATCATGAGCCTTGACTCTAGGTTGTTTAGGTGAGTGTCTGTAGCGTTCTCTTAGGCTTAGTAAGTACTGGTTCATAAACATGTCTTTGTACTCGTTCATTATTATTTCTCCACGTTTCCATCCTTCAATAAGTTGTTGTTTAGTAGCTGTAGCTGAAGGTAAGACTTGACTTGTTGACATGTGAATAGCTAAGCATTTTCCAGGTGATAAAAAGTCTGCAGGTTTCACAGTACATATGCCAAGTCCGAACCAACGTAAGTAAGTGGTCTGGTGTTGACGACTGCTTCAACTTCTTTGGCAATAGTAGTTGTTTGTATATCAGTCTTCGGCAGACCCTCCCCCGTCGAAAAAGAATAGGTATGTTCAGTGTGAATTCCAGACGGCCACGAGTCTGGGCTTTCAGAAAGAAACTGTGGACCATCAAGCCATTTCCTCCTATCCTCTCTCGAAGTGGTAGACTTTGTTCCGATTTCTTCCCTCTCCTCGCTATAATGGATGGTAGCAATTTGTCGGACTTACGCCAGGCTATTGCGATTTGACAATCAGTCCACAAAGTTTGAATTTTGATATTGTGTTGAAGAAATCTGACAATGCAGTTTACAAGTCTGCATCTGATTAAAACACCCAACAGTTGAAGATGAGGACTTTGCAGATGGTGTTTTATGGTTGCATTCAATAAGAATGGGCTTGAAATTATGCCGAAAGTTACCCATGTGAATCTTTGATATAAGAGGTTATTTTCAGTAGCCGGTTTATTTGTCTAAGTCATAAAATCTGGTTACATCTCTATCGTTTTTGTAGGTTCTTGACCATTATGTAAATTCTTTGGACAAAGTGCTCTGTTATGGTGTCCATATTTACCACAGTGAGGGCAAGTATTTTTCCTTTTGCATAAATTAGCTCTGTGTCCAAATTCAAAACAATTGTAGCATCGGTTTTGAAGCCTCGATTTCCTTTCAGACATAGTCTTGAATTTTGTACATTTATCATTATAATGAGCCTCATGACAGAATACACAAGTAAACTTCTGTCTCTTGTTATAAGTTTCATCAGTTGACTCCATCTTAGGCTCATGCTGTCTCTTTCTTACAATAGAACAGTTATTGAATGTAGACGTGCTAGGCCTGAAATTCTTGTAACCCTTATTTCCATTCCGGTTAAATCTGGAGTTATTGAAGAATTTCTTAGAGCTATTGTCCTTTACATGTAACGTTTCAGTTGTGTAATGAATTTCCTTGCTTGTGGATTCAGACGCTCCTTTTGCATCTTCTCTTGCTGAAATAATTATATCAAGGTGCTTCCTCATTTCTTCAATAGTGTCTGCACTCATCTTCATTTTCATTTCATAAATGATGTCTTGAGGAAACTTCTCCATGATTAAAAATCGCAGATGATTATGATCTGTGTTTTCTCCCAGCGAGCGCAGTACTCTGAGATGTCTCTCAATCGCGTCCAAAGTTTTCCTGCAATCTTCTGATTTTTGAGCTCTCTCCAATTTATAGAGCGTGGAGTAATGTGCATCAATTATTTTAACTCCTTTCCCATATCTTTCCTTTAAAGTGGTTACAGCGATCTTGTAATTATCATTTGTAGTCTCTAAACCGTCGATCACCGTCCTTGCTTCACCCTTAAGAGAAGCCTTCAGGTATAAAAGTTTGTCAACATCACGAAGGTTTCGTTGATCTATGTTGGAGCTGAACTGATCCCAAAATTGGAACCATTCCAAAACGTCTCCCTTAAATGAGGGTAAATGTAATTCCGGTAGTTTGCCTCTGAAGCTGTTCAAGTTTGAAGTTGATGGTTGAGGATCCTTGTTGGCTTGTACTTTAGTATTAAGTTCGGCTAATGCTTCTTCTCCTTCTAACTGTATGGAAGTGAGAATAGATACTTCATCGGCATTTGGACAGACAGACTGGTTAAAATATTGGTATAATTCGGTGTTGAATCTATTTAATATGGATGTCAATTTCGAAACTGTAATTCTAGCTTGTTCAAGCTGATTGTTATTCCATGAACTGGATGAGTACAAACTGAGAGCTTTATCAGACAAATCTTTAATATTGCTTGCAAATGTGGACAGTCTATTTAAATATATTTCCTCCATAATTACGAGGAATTGTATTAATCTGTAAGTCAGTCGAACAAAAATATCACAATTTGCTCATGATTAATTTAATACAAGTACACCCTGTATAATTCTTACTCAGTTTTTGTATCAATATTTTTTGATCATAACTACAGTATAATTCCAAAATGTTGTATTTTAAAAGTGAATGTCAAAACCAAAGCATAGTTGATATATAATGATATAATTTAGGTCTACTTATCCACCCTAGCCCTACTGATATGTTGAATTAGGCATTTATATATGTATGCACATTTCTGAACACAAACATGATATAAAGAATTGACAGATAAATTCTCAAATGCCAGTCCATAATTATTCAATTACTCAGTCAATAGAAATTACTCAACTTGGCTGGAAGCACTGCTGTGCCCCCGGATGAAGCAATAAATAATTAAGTATTATTTTCCAAACATACAATGACTTTAAATTTTCATGTTCTCAACTTTAAGTAGATTAAGACACATTATTCACCATGCATCATTAATTGCACAAATGTGTAATTATAATTATGTAAAACTATAAATCAAAGTAAAATATTTGTTTATTCTCATTATTCTAGTGTTAGCTTCATTTATTTCAGTTTAACACAAAACACAACACCATTGTAACTAGTAGGTACAGTCAACGTTTGATCACTTATTTATGACATTGACTGTACAACGTAGGTATATAATTATATAAAAATTATAGACTGATATCTGTATATTGTTGAATATCATTCCTGTTCACCTCAAATTTGGAACATATTCACGGTTTCTCTTACTACAATTTTAATAAGTTTCCACATACCTTAGTATAGCGTACTAAGACCTGCCGTAACACTGCTACATGAGCCAATACGCCTTGCTCCTTTTTAGTTCTAAGACTGCTACCGCTCTTAGTCGTCTTAATTGTTGCTGTTGTCTCCTAAGATATCAATACACATTGTTTTAAAATAGGTTACAACAAATTACTTTTTAGAAGTCTTATGCGAGCTGCCTTCGCACGTAAATAAAAGTATGCTAATCTTCAAGTCGATCCGACTACTAGAAGTAGATTGAATTTATTTGCATTTGCAAGAATGACCCATCATACAAACATACCTAAATCGTAAGTTAAATAAAGGCTTGTAAAAAGTATGAACTTGTACTTTGTCGCTAGCCGCCCTGTCCATGTCCCGAGTCCCGGCGAAGCCGGTAACGAAAACAAAAACATCTTGGTTGGTATAGGTACCTACTCGGTGTAATTTCACTCGAATACATTTTATTTCGACTGCCGTATTACGTAGGATCAAAATCTTGCCAATACTTGTTAGTTATTAACTTGTCTCACTACCATTTTATTTAATAAGTAGCAGCAAAGAATTACTTCGCAAAGAAGTATCAAGTACATGAACTTTTATTTAATCTTTCTGGCTATCTAACCGTAAGAATCACATAATCCACATAATATGATGCTCACCTGTTGTTTATGCACACTTTCCAAATAGTTTCCACCATCAACACAATTTATTTTCACCAAAACAAAACTTTCATACACGATACGTACTAAGTACTTGAAGAAAATTTCGGCCATCTTAGAATTTAGAAGCGTCCCGCGCGCACTCACTTGTTTTGAACTACGAGTCAACAACATTATTTTATTTAGTGAAACAATCCTCCCGTTTCTCAAAACTAGCGTAATAATTCTTATGAAATAATAATTTCACTTATTAGCTAATTTAAGGTCTTATTAGTTTCGTTTAGATCGAAAAATAAAATTTTCTTGTTAAAAAATTAGGCGGATGTTGATCGCCGCACATCCGGTTTCGTAATGAACACCAACTGAACAATTCCGAATTCTCAACTAAAATTATGCATTTTATAACTAAATCAGTTCCTTCTATGCCTGATATCATTATACATATAACATAAATGTTTCAAATCACAAGATTTCCACTCTTATTTTTCAAATTTAATGAATTATAAAAAATAGCAACTTTTAGTTCCACCAGCTGATCATAGATGTCGTTATGAGTCACGAAATTACATATTGCATTTGTAAAAGTCAATTTCAGATGCTCTTTACTGAGTTTTTAGTTGTAATTATCACAGCAGAACTGTACTAACTTTGCAGCAGCTTCACCAATTTCCAATACTAGCCAGCAGTTCAATAATTCTTCAATCTCATTAGTCAGTTCCATCATTATCTATCTTTACCATTTATATCATATCCCAGCTCCTCCACCAAATTTATGTGGCGCTTTGTGTCATTGTGTTGGTTATTGTAATCAATATCTGCTTCGCTTATTAACCGCACCACATAAAGATAATTGCCAGAGTTCAGGTTAAAACCCAATAAAGAGCATGACAACTAATTCATCTGAATATCAATAGTAATATCGATGGAAATTGCAATAGTAATAACATGATCTCATACCTTAAACTATCTCCTGTGATGTCCGCACTCTTCAGCTATGTACAATTCACTCAGGCGCTAACCTGGTGCTCATATAGATGATATTTATTCCCCAAATGTCCACCACCTGTAGTAAAATAGTCACTATGACTTCAACCGCAGTTGAAGCCACATACACATACCATTGATAATAATTGAAGTGTTAATGCTAAGCTTTCAAACCAAGTTGGATAAGCCAACAACCAGTTATATATATATATATCCATACCGACTTTACATAGGAAGACATATTGCCATGTCTCCTGGTGATGATAAGAAGACATATTGCCATGCTTCTTCCATTGGAATGATGATAGGAAAACATATTGCCATGCCTCCTCCATAGGGATGAATAACCAGACATATTGCCATGCCTTCTCGCAATGATGATAGGAAAGACATATTGCCATGCCTCCTGCATAGGAATGAATAGCCAGACATATTGCCATGCCTTATCACAATGATGATAGGAAAGACATATTACCATGTCTCCTCCTCTGGGCCGCCATAGCCCAAGCAGATTTGTAAGACCATAAGAACATAGGAAAACTTAGCTTTAACATCGTTGTACCTCATCATATATTAAGGGAATTTGCTAATGCGTTATTAGAGTAAATCACTTGGCTAATCAGCCACCAAGGTACTTAGCTACTTAGTACTTCGAACTTAGAACTTAAGACTTAGCTTTCAGATCAGCTCAGGAGTCAGGACATCACATCACAACTTATTAGCACTTTATATTTGGTATGAAACATTTGAAAGTAAACTATGCAAAGAATGTAAAACAAATGACAGCTTACCATAGTCAACTATAGAAATAGCGGCAATTTGAATCTTCGGATAATGTTGCTATATACAAAATATTTATGGTTCGCGATCCTTCGCGACAATATGAAGTGATATCATTTGAAAACGACTAATAACTTACGATTAATTTTAATAGTCTTAATTTAAGAACACTGTAGTATTAAAACTCTTACCAAAAACGTATAATTTTGTCTCAACAAACACTAAATGATTATAGTCTGTCAAAAAAGAGAAGAAATTAAAAAGTGGCCACACTGTAGTGTCATCCCTGTCAAACCAATAAGGAAGGACACTGGATTCGACTTGTAGCATTCGAAGATGGCGGATGTAGACAATATCTAATTTTGCTATTTCTGTTTCTTTGGCTAGTTGAAGTATAATTTTGATAGTGTTTTATGCGGCGATTAACCTTAAACAGTGAACAGTGATGCCGAAATCCTATTGCTCTCGTGTCTAACATTTTTTTAATGCGCAAGTGGTCTCCACGTGGTTTCTGGAATTTTACTATCAAGTTGCAAAAACTACAAATCACCGTACAACGTGCCTCTCAAAGAGAGTTTAACTTGACACTGGCGAAATTGTCCTATTAATTAGGACAGAAAAGCCATATTTTAAAAGAGAAGAAGAAGAAGAAGGAAGGGCACTACAGTGTTGCCACTTTTTAAAGTGACATAGTTAAGAATAAGATCTAAAAAAATGCTTTTGATTTGTAGTTAATCGTTTTTACAGCAAGCGTTGTCAGCCTCATTTTTTTAAAATTTGCCGTGGTTTCTCGTGGACAGCTTTCGCTGGCCAGTCTACCTGCAAACTTATTGATACTCTGATTTTAAGGTGCGGTGATATGCTAGTCGCTCGACGCTCGTTTCCAGCGATGAACGTGACCCTATTTTTAATTTCCCGTGACTCAAAAAAAAACAAGTCAAGTCGCCGCGTCGAACAGCTGTTGGCTGGCTGCTTGCAGGAATCATATTAGTCTTGGACAGGGCTTGTTAACGTTACCAAATTCACACTATAAGTAACGTTAAATAACGGTAAAAATCATAAAAATACCTAGTACCGGTATTAAATTTTAACGTTAATTGATAACTTAACATTATTTAACGTTAATTAATTACCGTTATTTTTACCGGTAAATTTACTTTACATTGTAGGGCTTGTTAACGTTACCCAATTCACATTATTATAACGATACCGAAGTAACACTATCGGTAATTTTGCTATGCTACCTAGTGTTACCAATTTAGCGCGTGCATATTCGCTCGATAAATGAGGATAATCTACCATTTAACGTTACCCGAGCTTACGGTAAATAGTAATATAAATACCGTTAAAATGATTTAACGATACTTTTGAATTAACGTTAATTTAATGAATAGCTGATAACGTTCCATTTTTTTACGGTAAAAAGTTGTATAAGTAACGGTAAATCGTTTAACGTTAATTATCATTTACCGTTAAATCGGTTTGACAGTTGGTAACGTTACCACTTTTTAACGGTATTTAAAGCCCTGGTCTTGGAAGCTGATTTCTGAACTATTGGTGGCAGTCGTGGCAGTGGTACATATAAAAGAAATTGGAGTAAATGAAAAAATGAAGAGGTTTTTTTTTCCAGCGATAAAGCTCAACATTTTCAGCTGGTAACGAGCGTCGAGCGACTGCATGTGGCCGCGCCTTTAGAGATGGTGCTCTTCGTATCATACTACAGCAAACTTGCTACTGTATGAGCTTATCTCGTTGCCTTTCCCATTGAGACCAGAAAAAAAGTGACTTGATGTCAATGTCACTGTCACTGTCAGAATATTTTTATTTGTTTACGTTTATGCGGGGCGTACCTGCTTTTCCTGAACTTATTAGGATTTAATCAGTTTAGTAATATCGGAAAAACGAATTATATTTTGTGAAGAAACAGTCGTGAAGACTGGGACAAAAGTGATTTTCACTATGGACGAAGAGGATGTTAAGTTCGCCGCCTGTACATTCTTCGCCAAGAACCATCCCGGTGAAACTTGTGGCAGTAACGGACTGCCGCTCACTCCCAGCTCCATAACTATACTGGGTTGGGCGCAGCGACTCCTCACTATCGAGCACCCGAATTTGTGCACGTATCTTGACGTGATACGAGGAAAACATGGTAAGTTTACTACTTACAGCATTTTTAATTTGGATTCAATATAAACAAACTCTAAGCAGAAAATCGTACAATTAGAGCATTTTTTTCTTTTGGGCTGTTAATAATATTATTTTAAATTTTCAGAAAGAATTATTGTAGTGGCTGAAGTAATTGGAAAATCACTTAATGAATGCAAATCAAAGTTTTCCTTTGGAGAAGTAAAAAGCATTGCATTTCAAGTTGCAAAGGCATTGTCTTACTTGCATAACAAGGAGATAGCACACAGAAACCTATCAGATGATAACATATTCTTGGACAATAAAGGAAGAGTCAAACTGTTTAACTATGGAATGTACTACATGACCGGAGGTGGTGAAGAAGTGCTTTTTCCACTTGGGTATGTTATATATGACTCAGTTCAATGCACTAGTAATATAAATGGCTCTAAATGGTTTGGGTAAAATTACACATGGTGCTGCTTGCCAGTTCTGTTAGCTTGAACTTGGCTTGACATGCTACCGCATATCTTGAGTTCAACCACCAAATGGAAATAAACAAGAGAAAATGTTATAAGTCCTGGTTTCTATCGAAACCAGTGTTGCCAGAAATACAGTCAAAACCATTTAACAATATTGAAGGGACTGCAATATTTGGTAGTAAAACATGGTTTGGTTGTTATAACCAATGGTATTTTGGTGCAAAAGATCCAGTTGGGAGTTTTTTTCTTGGTTGTTACATCCAATATGTTATTACTGGACATAGTTACACAAAAAGGATCTAAAGCACTTTCAGTTATTCTTTAACTTAACTGTTGCTACTGAAACTAGATCGAAAATTGAATATGGAATTGTTGAGGGTTGGATAATTTTTAAAAATGAGTGGATATTGCTTTGAATTTTGAAAACAATATTCATATTTTTATTTTTTTTATTGTAGGCTCCCAAGATACTTAAGCCCGGAAACTATACTGAATGGTGGGGGCCCCTCAGCAGATGTGTGGTCATTTGGCATCATACTCCTTGAGCTGTGTATAGGCAAGTTGTGGACCAACCTGAAGCCTGGGCCTATCATGCGGCGAATACTCACACTGACTCATGCTGCGAGTCCTGCAGAGAGGATAGCTAGGGAAAATGATTTGTATGACAATTATAAGGTACAATGAAATACTCATTTTATAACAAATCTGGTTTCTTTCAGTTGTATTGGTATTGGCTACTTTCATTGGATGCTAGTTTACACCCTCGCTCAGCTTAGCCGAGTCGGCTCATTACTTAAACAACACTCACAGTGTGCGCAAGATAAATTTTGCGAAGTCCTATGATAGCACACCACACATCAGATGACGGATTTCTAGATTTTAAAATGAGTACAAAAATGAGAAATTAGACCCTTAGACTGTGAGGCCGTAGGCAGTGGCCCACGTCGCCTACGCCTAGTACGGCCTCAAACATTACAAATATAAGGCGACTCGGGGCTATTGTAACTAAACAAAAAAATAAGATGTATTGTAGAATTGTTATAATTTTATCATTTTGTATCTTACAGTAATATTTTCCAAACAAATTTCTCGCACATTTATCTGACTTTTCAGATTAATAATAGAAACTAGCAAAATACCTTTAGGTTAGCGGTAAAATAGTTGAAAATTGAAAAAAGTGACGAAAGCTATAATAGCCCCACCCCAGTGGCTATTGTATCTATCGCTCTTAAATCTTATGTCGTAAGAGCTACAATTGTCTAGCCGAGTTGTTGAATTTCATTTTGTAAATATTAAATGATTTTGAATCTTGGCTTGGCTTGGCTTTTTTTCTGAATAAAATCGGAAGACAGTCTTCTGGCGAATACAATGTAAAATTATGTATAATGGCCGAAAAAGAATATGGCGTCGTAAGGACGCCATCAGACGGCTCAAATACAATATCCCCCCAGCTACAATAGCCCTGGGTCACCTTAACAGATGTATATTGTCATGTTTTTTTTTAAAAAAAAAAGAAAAAAAAATTTATGCGGTATTGTATTTAATACACAATAATAAAGTTCGGACGCCAGGCTATTTTCAAAGAAAATAAAACAGCCAAAACTCAGCAGATAGAGGAAATTTGGACTTTTTTAACCCAAGCCGGGGACTCAAGACGTTGCAATAAAAACTCGGTCTCACCTGATAGAGGCTCCCAGTTCTCGTCTGATTTCGTCGTACTTGGTTAATAGACTCTTTAGCCAAAAAAATAACTTAATAATAGCTATGAGCTAATTACACATTTTAACTCTTAAAATTAAATTACAACCAAAATAATACGGCATTAAGCATTTGCCTTCTAATTTCAAAAAAAGTATTAAAGTAGCAAGCCAGAAGGGCATGTGGAATTACACTTCCAAATTCAAAATTTTATAGTTCTTCAATTATCTGACGTTGGTGCATCTTGCGTTAAAATAAAGTTTTCACTGACCGTTTATGGACGCAAAATAAAGTCAAAAACAAATACAAAAATTCGAAGCGTCACGGGCGGGGTCCTCATGGCGGCCGACACCTCGTGCTTTTCAATTTATAAATCTTCATCCAGCATGCCGAAATGCGATGCCGATGCGCAAAAATAGATCCAAAAGAAGGAATGGGTATTTGTTTATATATCGTCCCCTTACAACCAGAATCGCTTATCTGCATGAAATGTAGTTTCGAGAAAAAACGCATTTAAAGGTTTGCATGCTCTAAAAACTATAAAAACTAGTTTATACTAAAAGCATCTCTGTGTTATATTTAGATAATTTATCCCTTAATAGGATAGCGCTATGTTATTTACTCTATACTCGCGCTGAGTAGCTTAAAATAGGGCTTTTCTTCAAAAGGTAATGCAGATAAGCGATTTTGCCTGTAGACACGTTTTTTTATTATCTTTCAAACTAGAAAGTTTACGCAGATATATTGGATAACTATCATTTTAAGTCCAAAATTGAAACATTTTTCGCCGAATACAGTGTTAAAATGCTTACATGTTTTATACAATTTAAGTTTTTAGTTAAGTCTCAGCGCAAATAAGAGGTATTGGCTGTACACAAATCGGAATTTACCTCTTAAGCGCGCTTAATAGTGCAAAAATATTTCTAAGATATTTTGACTCTAGGCTTTTTTTCTTTTTTCTAGCTTATATGCAATGTAGCATTATTCTGTTTGTTTTTATCATTCAAAGACATATAACTTGTATTTTTCGAAAAGAGTTCCATCAATCTATTTCAACAAATAGGTACCAATAGCCCAAAATATAAATAAATGAAAACTAGCGAGCTAGTCTTAAATATAGTAATATATTTCTAGTATATTGTGAGATATATTACGTTATTCCTTTAATGTCATATGTGCTGCTTAATACATTTAATTATAGAACTTTTGATTACATGCATACAACAAAAAACATATTTTTATTCAAACATTTTAATAAAAAGGCACTTAGCGTCTCAAGGCTCAAAGTAACCACTGAAACAGTCATGGAAAAAGAACCGTAATGGTAATAAAACCATCAGTCATCTTCTTCATCAAAACGATAACGAGCATGGATATTCAGGTTTCGATGAACTAAATAGAAAAACATAGGTATACCAGATCCAGCAGACCGTCGAAATAAACCGCGAGTGTCATTTAGATACCTACTATTTACTACTTCGTATCGTAGGTACGTCGTATCAATGAATAGCTTATCACGGCATAAAACATTTACGTTGTCACACATTTTCATTGTTCTTGTATAGGTAATATTTTTTATCAATTACGACATGTCGTCTGACTTTTGAGTTTTGATACCAGACCCTGTAACTTTGCAAACCAACCGTCGAACAAGACAAGGCAACAGAAAATTGAATCCAAACTCTGTTGAACCTCTTTCAGTAGAGAATTTAAACTATCTGCATTAAAAAGCTATACACTAATCCACTGCCAATAAGCGCAGCTAAAAAATGAAGATTTAATTACTTTTAAAAAAAAATGTTATACCGGAGATTCACCATGGCTGGTTGCACTGGCCTGTGATGAAGACGTTATTGAGCGTGTGCCGGACGTAGTCACAGCTGAGACAAGCAGTGATGAAAAATAACCTTAATGGTAATAATCATCAGTCTTCTTCTTCATCACTGCTTGTCTCAGCTGTGGCTACTCAAACCAGCCATGGATAATTAATATTACCTAAGCAAGAACAATGAAAATGTGTGACTACGTAAATGTTTTTATGCCGTGATAAGCTTTTTCATTGATACGACGTACCTATGATACGAAGTAGTAAATAAGTAGGTTATCTAATGACAATCACCGTTCATTCTGACGGTCTGCTGGATCTGTTATAATGTTTTCTATTTAGTTCATGGAAACCTGAATATCCATGCTCCTTATCGTCACCTGAAAGAAAACACTGTTAAATTACGGAATCGCTGTATACATAGATCTGTTCACTCACGAAGGCGCGCCCCTCCACAGCTAATTATTAATGTACACGAGTAAACCTCGTAAGTACTTACACGTGTCTTAGTCTTAGTGTGCGTGACTGACGGTACGCTTGCGACTGAAGCCATAAGGACAAGTTCGAGCTACGCACACATAGACTTGTCGTACGGATACGTTACAATTACAATTCTTAATAGAATGTGGAGGGCGGACTTTCGTTAGTGAACAGATCTATAATTACCTAAATAAGTTTTTAACAAATTACTTATTCTATTCTTATTAATCGTGCTTTCAAGCGTGTCCGAAACCGACTAAGCTAGCCTAGACAAAGTGCACACTACTTTACAATACAGCGCGAAACGTCTAAGCGATACTTAAGCGATTTGGCTGTAGCGCTTCTTATGGTCGAAGCAAACATTTTTACAAGCAATATCGCCTATATTATATTAGTTTGTTTTCGCTGTTTACAATAATTGAAATATAAAGTAATGCTGAACGGGCAAAACCTACTAACATTTTATTTTAGCACTTTTAGGCAGTACTCAAATTGCATTTTTATTGAAATCTTAACATTCCAAAATAGCTTGTTTGACATTAAATATTTTTGCTGTTGTAAAATATAAAAAAATGCTGTTTAACCGACGCGTAGTTGTTTTTGTTGTTGATTTTCTTAAAAATCGGCTTTAAGTGAGCTTAAGAAAAACTTAACTCGGTATTGGAGTATCGTACAGTAAAACGGTTCAACAGCATGTAGATCTTGGAAAGTACATTCTAACGATATATTAACTTAGTTTTGCCCAAAAGTGACTTTAAGCGATTCTGGTTGTAAGGGGACGATATATATAATAAAAAAACGCCTCGCGGCTAGAACAATAAAGCACAAGTTAAAACTTGAAAGGAAAACGAAATATCAAAAGGTTGAAAAATCAAATAAATGGTAAACTCACCGTTTTTTCCGAAATTAAATCATCTTGAAATAGTTCACACTATGGTGAAATAAAATATAGGCTCTAGGCCATTTCTAACCAAAACACGCCTGGATTTCACAGATTAATAAAAATTCAATTCAAGCCATCTTGATGGATGGTGAGATGAAAGGAAAGTGAAGAAATATTTTTTTTATTACTCCAACAAAACTACTGACCATGGAATCAAGCCTTTTCAGCCTCTTAAACTCTCTAAACCAATGAAAATCAACACCTACCTCAATTATTTAATAATTTGTGACAGGTGCGTTGAAACTACCCTAAAGTAATAATTTTGTTAATAAACTGTCAAAACGATCAACTTGGTTGTAGAGTTGGAATACAACACTACAATTCACCCTTTCCCGAAAAAAAATAAAGCACTAAAGCTCTATCAAAGGTTTCAAAGAAAACAAAGTTTATTTAAGACTCTACATTGATAAGAAAATTAATAAGGCTGGGAAAACCTAAAGCAGATGTTTCTGAAACAAAATCAAAAGCTCCAAACCTAAATTCAAAGCATGCAACGATTGCAAACTTCAAACTCTATCATCCAATCTTCCAAAAGTGAAAGCTATTAATTAAAGATTGAACTCTATGTCCAATATCACAACAACCATAAGCTCAAAAGTTTTAACTTAACTATCTCAAAATAAGAAAGGAATCCCGGTCGAAGATACCAAGTCACTGCTCTACCTCGGCATCACCTGAATTCGCGTGACAATTAAATAAGAGAAGAATAAACAATTATTCAAAACATTAAGTCTAACAATTACTGCTAATTACTTAAACTCTACTTTCATAGAAACTCTACATAATGTTACTTGCTTACCCCACGCTAAGGATAACAAGATCAGTTAGGCCCTTCGCCACTGACTCGAAGCTAAACAAGTAAAATTATCAAAAAACTTAAACAAAACTCTCTGAAATAGCCTGTCACCAAGGACCAAAGTTCAGCTAGGCACATTCGCCGCTGACTCTAAACTATTCGAAAATTATTTAATTGTTAAGATAAACGTCCGAAAATCTAAACAAAAACTTACTTGACAAGCATGTCTCAAAGTACAAGAGATCAGCTAGGCACCTACGCCGCTGACTCAAGCTTAGTCAAATATTTTCTCAAAAGTAAATCCCAATAGCTAATTGAAACTCAAAATCTTACTTGCATAACCCGTCAAAAAAGACCAAGAGATCAGCTAGGCACCTTCGCCGCTGACTCAAAATAGACAAGTAATATTTCTAACAAAAGTTTAAATAAGTAGACTGAAATTCAGTAGGCAAATCAGCCACTGACTAAAACGCTACGAAGAACGATAACTCCATGCTTACCTCAACACTATCCTTACAAACATGGGTACAAAAATAAGCTTGAACGCTCTATGATAGAGTCGTAACTACAGAAAAATACACCGTACTGTGGTCGGCACAACCCCACTGACTTTCCGGACACAGACGTGTTCTAAAAAGGAAAAAACATCATGACTGGCACAACACCACCAGACTTCCAGGCATGAGTAACAAAATCTTGGCGCTCTACAATAGAGACGAAACCAGGAAAAAATACCATACTGTGGTCGGCACGACTCCACTGACTTTCCGGACACAGAAGGTTTCTAAAAGGAAAAACATCATGACTGGCGCAACACCACCAGACTCCCAGGCATGAGTATCCAAAAAGACTTGCACGCTCTACAATATGGAGACGTGTCAAGGGAAAAATTATCACACTTAACTGTGGTCGGCACAACTCCACTGACTTTCCGGGCACAGAAGTGGATAGCAAAATCTAAGAAAGAGGAAACAAAATCCTATAGTCAAATCCAAAGTCACAACAAGGAATGTGCACGCGTGCTAGTCTAATCCATGAACTCCCAATAGGATACTTAATAACTACAGCATGCAAATTCTAAAATTATTTTAACCAAAATGTTAAATTTAAATTTTAAAACCAAAATATGTGTGAAGAAAATTGAACCAAAAATATCTAAGTTCAAAGTTTTTATAGTAGAGCAAAGTATCTACTACTCAAAACTTGAAGAAAAATACACAAATCTACAAAATATACAAATTAGTTTAAGATTTTATGAGTTAGAAGAAAAAGTGTTCTTTCTAAACAACTACTATTCATGTATCAAATGAAAGACGAAAGAGCCAACATTAAATATTTTGAAATCTTCTTCAGAAATTGGAAATTAGTTTTACCTAACATACATCCTTTCAAGGGACCTTTATTCATACATTCCTAACACTCTACCATACAAAATCCCATAAACTAAATCCAGTTACAAAACAAGAGACAAAATTGGATAATTTTCAAAAATTAACATAGTATCCAAACAAAAGGCAGCCAACAACAAAGTCGAGCTTTCTATTTTTTTATAAAAATCAAAATAAACTACGCAAAGAGCGAAAGAATAATAAGTCAAAAAAGAGTATCGACTTCAAACTAAGACATTCCAACTCATAAAAAATGACTTTCCCTTTCATCAACAATTTTTTGCCATGTCTGTTTAGCAAACAAAAAATATCAAAGTGTATGTAAATACAATACACAAAAACTAAAAGCTATAGAAGCTTAAAGAACAAAGTTAAATTTTAATGATGTCCTTAACATGGTAACGACCAGTTGAACCCTTACTTAAATCTTTTAAAACATAAACGTTATTAGAAACTTTTTCAGTTATTTCGGATTTAACGAACTTTGGAGCAAGTTTAGCAGAAAAATAGTTATATGCATTGGATTGAACAAAATTACGTCTCCAAACTATGTCACCTACATTATATGAAACAAACTTTCTACCCTTATTATAAATGGCAGCATTCTTTTTATAAGCTTTTAACAAACTACTAGTAACCTTTTCAAAATAGTACTAAGATTATTTAAAGATTCGGCGTAAGATTGACGGTTGCCAATTTGAATTTCATCTAAATTATTAATAGAACTGCTTACTCTATGTAGAGCAGCATCGACAATGACTTCTCTACCAAACATCAGAAAATTAGGAGTAACTCCGTAGCTAAGTTTTCGCTACAATTTAAAGCTAATTGAACATGGGGTAAAAATTTTGACCAAGTTCTATGATCGTCTTTTACAAAACAAGAGATACAGGATTCTAGAGTCTTATTAAATCTCTCTATAACATTATTTTGAGGGTGTAGAGACTATTATAAAATATTTTAGTAATATTATATTTTTTAAGAAAGTCAACAAAATCTTTTGAAGTTAGCTGGGAACCGTTATCACATATCAAAATTTTAGGAGAGCCAAATTTTAAGAATATCTCTTTCTCAAGAAATTTACAAATTGATTTCGTAGTAGCATTAACTAAAGGAAACATCCAGACATACTTAGTGAAAACATCGACCACTGATAAAATGAATCTATGACCTGAATATGTTCTCGGTAAAATTCCAATTAAATCTAAAGACAACATAACCATAGGCTGATCCACCTTTTTAGGATTAACCATTAAACCAAATGGAGGAGAGTTTGAATGTTTATAAGCTTTACAAGTCTCACAAGAATTTATGTAATTTCGAACATCTTTAAACATACCAGACCAATAATAGTGTACCTTCAGTTTTTTCAAAGTTTTATGAATACCTAAATGTCCTGAATTTAAGTCATCGTGATTATTTCTAAGAGTCTCTATAACATGTTCCTTAGGGATAACTATTTTCCAATTTAAACGAGAATTAGGATCAAATTTAGCTTTACAATATTTATATAAAGTTTTATTTTCTACCTTGAAACTTTTGTGACGTAAAGGAAATTTTTGACAATTAACAAATATATTTTTATACCAAGGGTCAATAATATCATCATCAGGATATTCTATAGGAGTAATATCTATTGCATTTATTTCAAGTCTAGACAAAGTATCAGGAACCGTATGTAAACTACCTTTTTTATGTTCAACATCAAATGAAAATTGCGCTATTCTAGCGGCCCAACGCGCGAGTCTACCTGACGGGTTAGTTAACCTAAGTAACCACTGGAGACTAGCATGATCAGTAACTATAGTGAAATTCATACCTTCAATGTACGGTCTAAAATGCTCTATTGAATCTAAAATAGATAAAAGTTCTCTTTCAGTTGTACTATAATTTTGTTCACATCTTGATAAAGCACGAGAATAATAAGCTATTGGATGTTGTTCATGTTGTTCGTCTTCTTGACATAAAACGCTACCTATACCAACGGAACTAGCATCACAATGCAGAAAAAAAGGTTTTTCGAAATTAGGGCAAGCTAAAACGGGGGAAGAAACTAACATTTGTTTTAATTTATTAAACGCAATATCGGCAGACTCATTCCACTCAAGAGCTACGCAATACTCATCAAAATTAGTTAAAAATTCACGAACACAAGTCTTGCCGTTGAATTTATACCTAAATTTGGAAAGATCGGGTTTTTTATAAAAGTTACCCTTTACAGTCTGAATTGGTTTTAAATTGTTAGTAGCGTTCATTTCAGTTAAATTATTAAGATCGTCTAAGAAACGTCCTGACAATTCAATGTTTTGAGGATGATCATTCAAGTCATCAGTACAAGTCGCTACTGAAATCACTAAAGGTTGGTCTAACAGACTATGAGCTAGCCTTGGCTCCGATAGATCCAGTAATTCTTTCTCCATTTTAAAATGAAATTAATAAAGGTTATAAAAAGTCAGTCATTAACAAAACTTTCAGTTATTAAAAATTTAAATTCAATCTTGACCGAGCCAAACAATCTTCAAATATGCCAAAGTACCAAATCTGTTCAAAATAATGGATAATTAATTTTGTAAATATCTAATAGCAAAAATATTTAGTTGTTTTGTTTAACAAAAGCACAAGTACCAATGCATAAAACTTATTTCTCAACCAAAAATAACTTATTAAAAATATCAAATCCGAGAATATTTTGCTGAAAACATTCAAAACAAAATTCAAAATAAATATCAAAACAATAATAAGGAGATGCAACAACCTCAAATTCACAAATAAATGTAAATAAGTCCGAAAAACAAGTACTTCAGTCCCTGTTCTGGCGACAAATGTCATGTTTTTTTTAAAAAAAGAAAAAATAATTTATGCAGTATTGTATTTAATACACAATAATAAAAGTTCGGACGCCAGGCTATTTTTAAAGAAAATAAAACAGCCAAAACTCAGCAGATAGAGGAAATTTGGACTTTTTTAACCCAAGCCGGGGACTCAGACGTTGCAATAAAAACTCGGTCTCACCTGATAGAGGCTCCCAGTTCTCGTCTGATTTCGTCGTACTTGGTTAATGGACTCTTTAGCCAAAAAAATAACTTAAATAATAGCTATGAGCTAATTAAACAATTTTAACTCTTAAAATTAAATTACAACCAAAATAATACGGCATTAAGCATTTGCCTTCTAATTTCAAAAAAAGTATCAAAGTAGCAAGCCAGAAGGGCATGTGGAATTACACTTCCAAATTCAAAATTTTATAGTTCTTCAATTATCTGACGTTGGTGCATCTTGCGTTAAAATAAAGTTTTCACTGACCGTTTATGGACGCAAAATAAAGTCAAAAACAAATACAAAAATTCGAAGCGTCACGGGCGGGGTCCTCATGGCGGCCGACACCTCGTGCTTTTCAATTTATAAATCTTCATCCAGCATGCCGAAATGCGATGCCGATGCGCAAAAATAGATCCCAAAAGAAGGAATGGGTATTTGTTTATATATATAATAAAAAAAACGCCTCGCGGCTAGAACAATAAAGCCACAAGTTAAAACTTGAAAGAAAAACGAAATACCAAAAGGTTGAAAAATCAAATAAATGGTAAAAACTCACCGTTTTTTCCGAAATTAAATCATCTTGAAATAGTTCACACTATGGTGAAATAAAATATAGGGCTCTAGGCCATTTCTAACCAAAACACGCCTGGATTTCACCAGATTAATAAAAATTCAAATTCAAGCCATCTTGATGGATGGTGAGATGAAAGGAAAGTGAAGAAATATTTTTTTTAATTACTCCAACAAAACTACTGACCATGGAATCAAGCCTTTTCAGCCTCTTAAAACTCCTCTAAACCAATGAAAATCAACACCTACCTCAATTATTTAATAATTTTGTGACAGGTGCGGTTGAAACTACCCTAAAGTAATAATTTTGTTAAATAAACTGTCAAAACGATCCAACTTGGTTGTAGAGTTGGGAATACAACACTACAATATAAATAAATTTCACATATACAAGTATTTTCAGATTAACTGTAATACTTGCTAAGGGAAAAAAGCAGTTTCATATTATTGTTCATCATAATTAGTTAGGTACTTCATGGATTTGACCATACAAGTTACCAAGCACATATTTTTGTTCGCAGCAAGTACCAGAAGATCTCAGAAACATCATAGAGAAATGCTTGAAAATGTATCCCAGTGAACGAGCAACATTTGCTGAGTTAGTTGAGGAGTTATCTGAAATGGATATCAAGCTCCCAGAGGAGTGTAAGCCTCCACGTGGCCTAATGGGCTGCAAACTCCAGTATCTGTACCATTGGTGGCAGTTGGCTGGTGGGGATATACAGTCTGAGCTGAAAAAGAATGGCTTGATCAAAAACAGTCCACCAATACTGTCAATGCCTGTGTATGTATCTTTACTAATATTATAAATGCAAAAGTAACTCTGTCTGTCTGTTACTTCTTCATGCTTAAATCGCTGAACCAATTTAAATAAAATTTGGTGTGCTGTTAGTTTTAAGTTAAGACCCTGGAAAGGACATAGGATGGATTTTATCCTGGATTTGCGGATATCGAAAATTATAGTTATTTAAATGTTTCTTAATGTACTTTATGAGCTATATCAATTTTACTAATGAATGCATGGGTGAAGGTTAAAAATAAATATTTTATTTGTTTAATATTATCAGAGATACAATTAAAAATAAAGCTGGATTTGAGAATCAAACCCAGTTTCTTATCATCTCATGCTTTACTATAACTCGTAAGTTCTGAAATCGGATATTTATAAAGTCTTATGTATTTTTTTCCTGATAATTTAACGAGGCTTTAGCACACTAAATGTGACTATGTCTGCCTCATGGGGAGCCTTAGATATATACACCACACTACAGACATATATTACTCCTCCCTTGCACTGAAACCACATCTCTGGATGCAAAGGCCCGTTCAATGAATCTGTAAATTCGCGTCGCTGCCTCTGAAAGCGGTCGACTGAGAATTACATTTACACCTCCATTGAACAAGCCCATACCATCCAAATACCTGACTCTGATCTCCTTATTCTGATCACATTCCACAAGAAAGTGAATAAGGTCT
This sequence comes from Choristoneura fumiferana, assembly GCF_025370935.1. NCBI lineage: Eukaryota > Metazoa > Arthropoda > Insecta > Lepidoptera > Tortricidae > Choristoneura > Choristoneura fumiferana. Next base: position 6,567,956 of record NC_133473.1, read on the forward strand.
TCAGTCTTATTACATCCCATACACAAAGGTGATTGCACAACTCTCATCAAATGCAAAAAACAATTAAGTGGAATGTGACCAGATCTAACACATAGTGCTGATACAAGAAGGCCCCTGGAAAGGCCGGCAAAATCAAACCAGAGAACTTTAAATACCTTATTCTGCATGGTACCATACCAAATGCCCTTTGTCAACGATGCTGTACTAAAAAGTTCCTGCCTTTTGGAAAAGCACTCCTCCAAGCCTTGTGTAAGAATGGTTTTTACCTCCACATGACATATGGATATGTACAGTTTTTAAAAAGCCTTTTCCATTCTGTACTTTAACATGATTTATGAATGTCCTCTAACAATATTCTTAAGTAAGTAAATTCTATGATTATCCACAGAGCAATCCTGCTGGATGGACCCACAATAGGTGGCAAAGATGGCGCTCTCTTCGACCGTCGTATCGCCAAATACAGCTTAGACCTTCTAAAGGCCCGTCTTGCCCACATTCCCATACATGACTATTACCCGCTGATGCATGAACGTAGGAAGGAGTTTGATGCTGTCACATTACCCAGGATAATTAGGGAAAAAGATACGGAATACCAGTTCTATAGGCTGCTGTGGTTCCAGAGGCTTATGCATGTGAGTTTATTTTATTAACTGACCTACAAAAAGGAGGTTTTGTATATTTCTATTTAACATGCTCGCTATAATGCTATATGCTCGTGGTAATGGCTACGACCATAAAATGAATACCGCGCTATACGACAATAAGGCTAATGCAATATTTTTTTTTAGAGTGTTTTATCGAATGAGTCACTACGGCTTAGTGTCATTCTAGTATCTTTCAAACACTGACTACCGATGGCGAACGTATTGAAGAAGTAGGTATGGAAATAAAGCATAAATAACCTAACCATAAAAATTTCATTTTTAATACAAGCTTTTTTTGCTGACTGTACTTGCACTGTCACCCAAACTACATTTGCATACCAAATTTCAAGTCAATGCTATTAACCGGTGAAGAGTTCCGTCCTGCGGAGACGATCCTGGCTGGACTACCAGGATGTCACTACTAGATTATTGTATTGTCACGCAATTTACATAAGTATTTCAAATTTCAAGTCAATCTGACTACTGGAAGTAAATCAAATTTAACTTGCAAGATTTGACTACAGACAGACAGACAGGGACAATGGGACAGGTGAAACTGAATAAAAGCTTGTAAAGAGCGACTAACCTTTCATAATGCTTTTTCCCGGGTCCGTCCAAAATTTAAAGCTACGTTTTTGTATTTTTATTTTAATCCGCATAATTAATATTATTTGAAAAAAAGGAGACTAGAACGCAGGTTTTTTAAATAAAACCTGCACAAACCAGCGAAGCAATTCAATGGTGCGTGTGAAGTTCCCAATCCGCACTGGGCCCGCGTGGGAACTATGGCCCTTGTTCTGAGAGGAGGCCTGTGCCCAGCAGTGGGACGTTTATGTATAGGCTGGGATTGATGGATGGATGGAAATGAATATTAGCTAGCGTTCATCTAGTAGAACTTCCTTTTATCTAGGGCTATCCCTACACGGCGTCCTATATCCGCGCGGAGGCTGAGGTGGACATCCCCCCCCTGATCCGCGGCGACGTGTGGGCAGCTTTGCTCGGCGTCGTAGGCGACATACAGGACCAGTACGAGAGGATCGACAAGGAAACACCAACGCCGACTGATAGACAAGTAAGCTTTTGGTTCCCTTTATCTAGTATTCCTTTGATCTTAGCAATACAAGGCAATTTTTTTTTTATAAAATTAACTTATGATTGACCCCTAATCAATCTTTTCATGCATGCACGTCGGTTTAGAGTACTTCTGACCCGACCTTTCTTAAGAACGTCCCCGATTTGATTTTATTACTATTATTTATTTATGTATTATTTAATTCATAATTGGCGAAAAGGTACCACCCTGGCATACAAATCATTTAACTCGACTGTACCTTGGTAGATACAAACCTTTTGTAGATTTGTACTTTTTGAATTTTATTAACTAAAGTATAATATCCATAGACAGGTGTTGGTGTGTGTACTAAGATAGGTACTGATATTAAGAAAAGCTCCAATTCCACCGGTAAAATACCACTAACATGTTTTTCCCCTATCAGATAGATGTGGACATCCCACGCTGCCACCAGTACTGCTGGTTGCTTTGTGGCGCGCACGGTCACCGCAAACTCAAGCGTTTGCTCAAAGCCTGGCTGCTCACAAACCCACAGTACGTGTACTGGCAGGGACTCGACTCGCTCACTGCGCCGTTCCTCTACCTTAACTTCTGCAATGAAGGTTAGTTTTTGCGCGTTCAAATGCGTGCGTTATTTATCTTGCTAAAATCTCAGGATTCAGCGCTGTTACTTCTTAAAACTCAAGCGTCTGCTCAAAACCTGGCTGCTCACAAACCCACAGTATGTGTACTGGCAGGGACTCGACTCGCTTACTACGCCGCAACACTCTACCTTAACTTCTGCAATGAAAAAAATAAATGGAATATCTGTCTTGCTCCTCCGCCAAGTAGTGAGGCCAAGTCGTGCGAAACAGCTACGTTTGAGTTGGAATAAATGTTTTACCGCTGATTCGGAGAGAAGCGAAACTCGTGTCCGGGATTTTGTTTATGGTTGTGGTGGTGGTGGTTCTCTTGATGGTGGGTTCAGTTACGTTTGCGTTGGTTAATTATGTTTTTATGTGGAGGGAGGGCGGGTTAAATTGCATGAAAAAACATTTTTTCCAACTCAAACGTAGCTGTTTCGCACGACTTGGCCTCACTACTTGGCGGAGGAGCAAGACAGATATTCCATTTATTTTAACATGGACCTCCGCAAAGTAACGCCTGAATCTATACAGTATTCTGCAATGAAGGTTAGTTTTTGCGCTTTCGAAAACGTGCGTTATTTAAGTGGCTAAAATCTCAGGATTCAGCGCTGTTACTTCTTAAAACTCGAGCGTCTGCTCAAAGCCTGGCTGCTCACAAACCCCCACAGTACGTGTACTGGCAGGTACTCGATTCGCTCACTGCACCATTCTTCTACTTTAACTTCTGCAATGAAGGTTACTTTTGGCGTTTTCAAAGATGTTCACATATTTAAGTTGCTAGCCGTTATAGCGTGACGAAAGAGTAACCTCCGAGTAAGAGTGACGACCGGATGGCTAAGTGGTTAGAGAACCTGACTACGAAGCTTGAGGTCCCGGGTTCGAATCCCGGCCGGTGCAGATATTTGTATGAATGATACGAATGTTTGTTCTCGGGTCTTGGATGTTTAATATGTATTTATTTATATAAGTATGTTTATCCGTTGCCTAGTGTCCATAGTACAAGCTTTGCTTAGTTTGGGACTAGGTCAATTGGTGTCAAGTGTCCCATTATATTTATTTATTTATTGTTACACACACCACACGCCATTTGTAATATTAGAAGCATTTCCATTTTATCTGCCTTCTTTAGAAGGAAAAAAACATGTTTCAAAATATTAGGAGGTGTTCAACATTTTTGTTACAGCTCGCGCCTTCGCCTGTCTCTCAGCCTTCGTGCCGCGTTTCCTCCACAAGTTCTTCCTGAAGGACAACAGTGCGGTCATCAAGGAGTACTTGGCGAAGTTCTGGCAGATGGTGGCATTCCACGAGCCCACACTGACGACTCATCTGCGGGATATCAGCTTCGAGCCCAACCTGTTCGCTATACCATGGTTCCTCACTATGTTCTCTCGTAAGTACTAGAACAAAAGTATAGTCAGCAAAAAAAAACTTGTATCAATTTTTTTACAAAATCTTATTTCCCAAACAGAAGTATTTATGTAATGTGATTTTATGGATTCTAATAAATTAATAACAAAGACTAAAGTTCCTGTTCCTATTATTGTTATATGTATATTGTAGTGTATTCATAGTAAATAACACATTATGTATAGTAACAGTTTACATTGAGAAACCGATCTACAAGGCGAACTTATCCCATAAAGGGATCTCTTCCAGTTAACCTTTGAACGATTGACAGGATAACACAAAACAGGAGTACAGTCATGAAAAGTTAAAATAATAAATACTTAAGTATAACAGTTTTAATGTAAAATTACCTTGGACACATCGAAATACCTAAATGCCATAAACATCTTCTCTCTTCTTCTTCTTTTTCAACCTTTCACCACCCAATGCTGAGTGTAGGTCTCTTCTAATGCACGCCATTCTTCCTGGTTTTGCGCCTTTCGCATCCAGTCCTTTCCGACCACTCTAACAAGGTCGTCGATCCAAAGCATCGGTTGCCTGCCTACATTTCTAAGCCCTACTCTTGGCCTCCACTCAAGCACTCGACTACCCCAGCTGTTGTCCTGTCTACGGCATATATGGCCACTTCCATTTTCTGCTCGCGATCACACGAGCTATGTCGACCAATTTCGTTCTCTTCCGGATCTCTGTGTTCCTGATTCGATCACGTAGAGAGATACCTAACATAGCCCGTTCCATGGCTCTTTGGGTGACTTGGAGCTTGTGTAGCACCTGCTTTGTCAACGTCCATGACTCGGCTCCGTAGACCATGACTGGTAGGACGCATTGTTCAAAGGTCCGACGCTTGAGGTTAATGGCCATAAACATAACAGTTTTGAATTTGTCATTAAATTGGAACTTACTTCATATGGTAGCTTACTGCCGCTCTTAACAATAAAGTACAATAAAACTGGTGTTTCTTTGTTGTAGATGTGTTCCCCCTCCACAAAATCCTGCACTTATGGGACGCGTTCCTAGTGGAAGGGCCCTGCCTCCCCCTTTTCATGGGCGTGGGGATACTGCGCCAACTGCGTGACACGTTGTTAGAATCAGGCTTCAACGAATGCATACTTCTTTTCTCTGATCTTCCGGAAATAGACATTGGAGAGTGCGTGAAGGTAAGTCACTGGCATTTTCTGGCATCTCTTACAGGACAAGTACCAGGTGGCGCCGTAACAATGAGGGCTAGATGGCGCACTGTTGCGTGAGGTTTTTAAGTATGGCTTTCAAAGTCTGTTATTACGGGTGTGAAAACAAAGTTTAGATTAAAATCATATTCAATACACATTAACACCGTACCATAAAAATATCGAGCATGCCATAGTGTTGCATAGTCCCCGTTTTGTTCGGAAAAAAGGGAGGACAAAGGTTTCCGAAAGACAAAACTGTCTCAAAACACAGACATTCATTGCCCCGGGACGCATATTTGCCATTTAATTTCAGATATTGCAAAATATTCACAAAATTATTCTAATCCCTACTTCCCTAAAATATTATTGAATTGCGAAAGCTACTAGCTCTGTGGCTGTCTGCCCTCATTCGATTCCCACCGGATTGTCTTTTATAAGGGTTTAGTATAGTTTTACACAACTAAGGGTCTACGCTAGCTGGCGCGGTTTGCACGGAGCGGGTGGACGTCTATTGAAAATAGTATGAGCAGCGCTAACTGCATGCACGGATTTTATTTGCACCGTGCACCCGCGCCAGCTAGACTCTGGCCAACAAAAGCTGTCCCAGACAAACCGCGGCAAATAAAAAAATTAAGCTGACAACACTTGATGTACACTGATTAAACGATGTTGATACTTAGATATTTATTTAAATTTTCCAGATATTAAATTATATTCGAGACTTCAAGCTGCATCAACATTTATTATACTAATGTGTGAAAGTTGATGATGCACTTTAGTAGTCCCTTGGTAAATTTTATGATCTTTGTCAGTGCCCATTTATGTTTAGGCCAGACGCATCAATTTTTGGACCATTTTGACCAGATTGGCATCTTCTAACATTTTAATTTTAACATAATCTTATAACATTTTCCATTTTGAGGATGGTAGGTTGAATTAAAGAAAAAGTAATTTATTTGTTTCTTAAAGCAGAAGTATCAAAATGATGAGTTTCGTAAAAAATGCGTGAACAGCTTTTGTTGGCCAGAGTCTAGCATAGGTCCTAATAATTTCTCCTAATGTTACCTGCGCATTAATGCAATCTATTCTAGTACCATCAGCCAAATATGTGGTCTACCACCCTAAAGTTGATAATCGTTTGGATGTCATAAAACAATAATGCCAATAGACGTGTCTGTCAACTGGAAAGTTCGACTTTAGCGACATATTCATTTGATAGGAACTTGTTTAAAAATTGATAGACCACTTATTTGGCTGATGGTGCCTACCGCGGGAAAATTAGATCCATCAAGTTCAAAGTCGAGTTTTAGGCGCGCTAAAATCGCGCAAAGGACTTTGATATTGGTAATTCGATTTCGCTGTAAATTCGTGAATGGCTGATTCCTGTGACATCTACCTTAGTTGATACTTAGATGTCTAAGATTTTGAATCGTATTGTCAATATACGTCCTATATCCAAATAAGGTTAACGCCCACAAAATCAAAAGCATTGCTTAAATATTGCTGTCGTATAATAAAACAAATAAATATTACTTTTAGGAATCCATTGAGATGTGCCGCAGCTCTCCTAGAAGTATCACATACAGGCGGTTTACGAATGATGCCGAAGTAAAGGATCCAATGGTGAGTAACGTTTTTGAAAAGACGTATTCTGTTTTGCTGCTTAACAACAAAAGCTAGGGCCGAATTTAATAGGGGTCTATGTATATAAGATTTTTTTGGGCAACCCTGGGACCATGGATATTGAAGACAATGGATAAATTTATTTAAATGTTTTATTTCATAGCTACTAAAATTTAATTAATAACATGGGCAGAAGCGTCTTCCTGGCAGCCTTTAAATCTCGCCAACACGCTTGACAAGGGTGGCGAGGATTGGCCCACTTCTATGAATACCAATACGGTATTTTGCCATATCTTAATATTATTATGAAAATATAGAATATAGAAGAAATTTAAATCGGTTGAAAATTGGATTTTGTAGTGATTTTTTGAAAAATCTATATACCTGTCTCTTTCTCAAACGCTTTTCTCTATGCAGCAAGTATGGCGGTACTGGCGTGTGACGTCAAATGCCAGTATGTCTTTCTATGTCTAATCTTGAATTTCAACCCTTTATAACTTTGTTATTTGTAAAGGTAGCTTAAAAAATGTTTTTCTATTCGATAACAGGCATTGTCTAGTTTTAATTTATAAAACACATACAAAATAGTCCCGTCTAACCCCCTCCCCGTAGACGTGTTGTAATTTAGGGATGACCCCATATGTAACATGTCTTTTTTTTTATTTTTCTAGGATTCAGTGGAAATACCAATGGAAACTTTAGCCGTCGAAATCTGTCCTCGAATCAGTCTGTCCGACTTCTTCTCCTTGATCTGCCAAGATAAGTGCTGTGTCATCGACATAAGGTCTAATTTGCTGTGAGTATAAAACTTATGCATCTTAAAAAGTAGATTGGCTACATTTGTAATCACCGTCTCTATTTTACATTAGGTCTCCGTCGCGATTTGTAACTGAATTTAAAAAAGGAACGTGTTCAATTACAAGTACCCTAAATAGGCTTGATAAATGGAGTGGAGAACTTCACTTCCAAAATTTCGTTTTGTCATTTAGATAAAAAAAATAGCTTTACCCCAAGGCTTCGCGTCCTTGGGAGCATTCCAAATAATCACCTTCAGTCCAACTACTATACACAAGGGCTACCCACTTAAGTGTCAAGCCTAGCTCCATTGGTTTTTAAACTATGCGTTGTGGGAGACTGAGCTTCGCTCGTAGTATGTTTTTAATAAATCGTGTTTTTTGTTGAGAAAAAGCATGTATATATAAACTTAAACGTAAAACGCACGCTAAATAAATACAATTTGACGACCAGATGGCCTAGTGGTCAGAGAACCTGACTACGAAGCCTGAGGTCCCGGGTTCGATTCCCGTGTCGGGGCAGATATTTGTATGAAAATACGAATGTTTGTTCTCGGGTCTTGGGTGTTTACTATGTATTTAAGTATGTATATATCTATATAATTATATTTATCCGTTGCTTAGTACCCATAACACAAGCTTTGCTAAGCTTACTTTGGGACTAGGTCAATTGGTGTGAATTGTCCCGTGATATTTATTTATTTTTATTTACAATAATAAGGGGCTGTTTCACCATCCATTGATTAGCGTTAACCGACGGTTAAATTTGATGCCGTCTCCGTCTATTCGAACAAAACAAATAGAGACGGCATCACACCTAACCGCCAGTTAACGCTAATCAATAGATGGTGAAACAGCCCCTAAAAATATTAATCTCATACCTCACCGTATCTAACAGCACCTCTTTTTTCAGCTACGAAAAGAGCTGCATAGAAGGCAGCATCAACATCCCATACAGCGGCGTACACCTCGGCCAACACGAACTGCAAAGTCTTGGCCCGTACAACCATAAAACGCTGTCTGAAGCCATGAAACTGAATAAAACTGTCGTAGTCGCGTCCACTGAGGATGAGACCACTCAACTGGTGAGTGTGTAAAGATAAATTATATCTGTATGATAGATACTGTATGTATATAAACGAGATGACAACATGGAACAGTATACGCGATCGACTGAAACAGATAACCCTAGTAGATCAATCTTGACAGTCAATCTGAACTGACTAGTGGACCAGATTGGCCTAATTAGGGGTACACATACCTCCATAGGTAGGCAAGGTTGCATCAAACGGTACGCGCAGCAATCTTAATCCATACTTCCATACTTAGGGGCTGTTTCACCATCCTTGATTAGTGTTAACTGACGGTTAAATGTGATGCCGTCTCCGTCTATTCGAACAAAACAAATAGAGACGGCATCACACCTAACCGCCGTTTAACACTAATCAATGGATGGTGAAACAGCCCCTTAATATAATAAATGTGCAAGTGTGTGTGTTTGTATGTATGTTTGTCCGTCTTTCACGTCGAAACAGAGCGACTGATCGACGTGGTTTTTGGCATAGAGTTAGTTTATGGGCCAGAAAATGACATAGGCTACTTTTTATCCCGGAAAAATGCACAGTTCCCGAGGGAGGAGCGAATTTCACGCGGGCGGAGCCGCGGACAAAAGCTAGTTAATCAATAAAATCCAGCCAAATGCTCGCGCACCGAGGATTCCATACGAATTTGTAGATATGGCAAAATTTAAGCTATGGAAGGCCATGTTTATAAAATTCCAGCCTGCTTCTAAATAAAGTAGTAAGTATAGTCCGTAGTAGTAGTGTCAACAATCTGACAGATAAAGAAAAAAGTCACGCGCTCATTTAGCTTCTTCTTTGTCATCCCAATCAATAACCAAATCAATATAATGTAGTAATAAATGCATAATTTTAATTTAATTCAATATAAATACGATACAATGTATTGAATAATTTAGTTTTAAGTATTATTGTGTGCCCTTGCAGGGCTTCATGGACTGACTTATGCAACTGTAATGTAACATCCTTTTGAAAGGCTTTCCTATCAAGTTAACAAAATAAAGTTTAGTCTTAATAACTTGTATTTTTTTATTTTAATAAGATACAGTAAGCGATTATTAGAAAAATAATGTAAGATTGTTTTTTGGAGTCTTTTTGTATTTTTTATTTCAACTCCTTGTTACTTTTACGGTCATCCCGTAAAATCCATATCGATTAATCCAAAAACTAATTTAGTCAAATAACTCGCCCCTTGCCATTTCCGGCGCAAAAGTGCCCATAACGCTCGCCTTTGAAATCTACATGACTTAACAGTGAAATAAATAAATGAATAAAATAACAATCCGATATTATCCTCCTAACTCCCAAGTAAATTTTTTGATTTATGAACATCAAACCTTCATAAGTCAAAAGAAATGTTTGAGATCTGTATGTGGCATTAAACCCTTTGAGTCCTGCAAACCGCATTTCATAAAATTGAAGATATTAACTCTACCTTGCCTTTATGTTTATGAGATGTCCATTTATATAAAATGTAAATTTTCAAAATTTAATAGTTTACTTCAACATGGGAAAATTAGTTGCAAGCCATCAAGAACCGCTTTTTTGTCAAAACGTGTATTTGGAATGGCACACAGAATATTTAATAAATTACCAAAAACTATTATTAAGTTGGAAAGCATAAACGAATTTAAGCAGGCTTTGAGAAATTATTTAATATCAAAAGCTTACTATTCAATTCAAGAATATTTAAATGACACTCATAATTTAGATAAGAATATACGTATATAAGTAGTTACTATTATAAATGCAAGTGATACACACAACTTTAAAATATTTTGCATGTCTTTTTGACAAAACATGTCGCACTATAAATTGTATGTAAACCATCTTTTTTGTACCATGTTTGAGCAAATAAATGACTGATTACTGACTGATTACTGAAACTTTATGTCATTTATGATAGAGTTTGATATTCAAATTACAATAAGTCCTTTATAAAGGACTCTGGGGCGTTAGGAGGTTATGCAAGATCTTGTAATATTGACCACCATTTTTTCCTACAGTTCAGCGACTACCTGGTAAAATGCGGGGTGCCGCGTGTCTGCATATTGCACGGAGGGACCAGCGCACTCCACACTCACGTGCCCTCGCTCTTCACGGTACCACCAAAACGGAATGGACACAAATAAACACCACACTCATGGGAGAAGATACGAAATTGTGCGTGAACGCTACTGGCTATTAGAAGCTGTAAAACGTCACAATAGCTTCCTGCTGCGCGAGCCCGCCTCACAACCCCTAATAACCCGTATCCAGCCCCCGTGGACCGAGCAGGCTATATTATTTAATAGGAAAGCGATTGGGACAGTTCGATTTTCTAATTTTGTAGTAGCCCCCCTGTTACTCGATCGTAGTATAAAAAGATGAAACAATGAATGGATGACGTAATAATTTTTAAGTGGGTATCACTATTAGATATCTTTATAAGTGTTTACTGCAATGAAATTTCCAAGTAACATGTAAGTTACACATGTAACACGAAATATTAGAACATAATTTGATTTCGGTTAAAGAACAAGTCATTTTGACCCCTGATTTTACAAGTTTGATTTCATCAAGCTATTAATTAACATTGTGAATTCTAGGTTATTCTAAGTTTACTCAACCAGACGATTTAATTAATTTCGCGAAAAGTTTTAAAATTAAAGGTTTTAAAAATAAATGATAGAATAGTTCAAAGTATTCCGTTAGACCAAGAGCCCGCGACAGCCAGAACTCCGTTATTATATAAAGGATGAAAGTTTAAAAAATGGTACTATAATTGTTCCAATCGTTTATTTAACTTTTGACAGCTCGAGTACTAATTAAAATAGTGATGCCCTGATGCGTTACTGATTCGATTTCTTTGAACAATCGATTTTATTCATGAAGAAGTTATAATCGATTTAACACATTCATATTTTATTTTTGCTCAACATTTTGCATTGTTTTATAAACATTCGCAGGTGTTTAAGTTACTTTATCTTATCATATTAAAATAAACCATTTATGTTAAGTTAATATGTTTATCACTTCCGACGGTAATTTAGTAATTTTGTCAATTATGAAGCGGCAAAACTGGACACAGCAGCGACGCCAGTTTGTCGTCACTCACAACGAGACGCCCGTGGTATGTATAATTAAAAATAGTATTACAGTGCCTATTTTAGTTGTTTTAACTTTTTAATCCCTAAAGGCATATTAATGTATTTATTATTTTTAAATGATTTTGATATAAAATATAATCACAATAATTTAAATGTATGTTTTATTTATAAAATCGATTTACTTCAAAACGGTTTTTATTTATAGTCTATGGTCATTCATTACGAATGGTAAATCACTGTGGGCGGTACCCGTCCATGAAGTACGGTATTCTCTGTAGTACATTGTACCGAAAATTATTGTAAAACTTCACGTGCGTGATCTGTCAAAAGTTAAATAAAGGAACGACTATAACATAACTGGTAAATAACACGTACCTATCAAACGTGATAGAATATATATAATATTGTTCGGAATGATATTAGAAATCACTTCCTTTATTGTCAGACATTTGTAGGGTTGCAACCCCCTGCCTTAAACTCTTAAACTATGTTTAAAAAGATTCCTTACAAAAAATATTAGCATTAGCAAAGCTTTTTGTAACCAAACAAGTATATAACATACTTTAAAAGAATGTAAAACAATTTCATTATAAAAAAAATTGCCCATAATGTTAACTACCAGGTAGTTTCTATCAGCGAACTGAGCCGTCTGCCGAAGTTAACAGAAATCAAGAAAAACACAGTGTATTTATTAAAACATTACTATACCCCGTTATCAAGCGGGCAGTTTGGTGGCTAACTATACCTATAGTCGGTCCTATAGTCCAGTCGTGATAGCCAATGGAATGCCTCACACGCCACGGTCATCTTTCTATACATGACCAACATTCAACTCGAAATTAATCCTTCTGAAATGGAATTAAAAATCAAGTTGATTTGTCACTGGTTTTTCTGAGGCGTAAGAGAACGTCACTTCGTTTGTTTTCTGGCGGTGAAGAGGTTAAATTTTATTTATTTGTTTGTTTACACACACACACACACACACACACACACACACACACACACACACACACACACACATCTGTCATTATCATTACAGGCAGACATGCCTCTTGTGAATGTGACAAAGAAGTTCCATAAATAGCTTATTATCTAATATATAAAATTCTCGCAAATAAATAACATAGCAATAATCCAGAATGGTGTTAAGATTGCTCAAACTCGTAAAATAATAAGAAACGGTGACATGGCTATCTTCTAATTTTTAATTATATGGTTGCAGTGGTCGTTAAATTGGTTACCTGCTAGATTAAATGTGATTATTACTTGAAATAAAAAAAACTATATATTTATATATTAGATGTGCCTGTTGGTAATTTCATTTTTACATTTTCTTAAATAGTGTTGACTGTTTAAATAAGATTTGTAAAAAATAATTAATGCACGCTGCGGGGCTACTCCGAAATTCGAAAATCGGAGTTCGTGTCGCTCCGTCCCTCTGACACTTATACTATTTAATACGAGAGTGAGAGGGACGGTACGATACGAACTTCGATTTTCGAATTAGACGTAGTTATGCAAACAGGAACCAACCCACACCCCCTAGTATTGAGATAAGTAAGTATGCAACAAGTTACTATAATGCACTCTATCGAGTTGATAGAAGGTTGTCGATGGAGGACAAAAGGAAACGTCTTCTTATCTTTTCGCATATATAATTAAACGTCTTCTTAGTTAGTATTTGGGTTCACAAGAATAAATTATACACAAAATTACGGCTCGCGAGGCGCGCGCGTGCGACCGTTCGGAGTTGCTAGGCGAGAGAGAGAGAGATGCCGAGCGAGCGAGAAGGCACAGGTTGCGTTCTGAAATCAAAATAAGGTTCGCGCTACAAGGTGCATTTTATTAACTTGTTGCATACTTGTCTAAACTTTTGGGGGAGGTGTGGGTTGGTTCCTGTTTGCATAACTACGACCAATTTCTGAGTAGGCCCTCCGACTATATATAATTTGGTGACTGTAGTCATTGTCATCAAAACTACATATCCGTACCAAATTTCAAGACAATCTAGAAATGGATGAAATTAGACATGCAAGACCAACTAACTGCAAATAAGTAAATAATAAATTTGTAATGAATATTACTTATGACAAAATTGTGACGATTATACATTTATAGCTTATGTTCTATACCCAATGCCGGCTTTATTGATGACCAGACTTGAGTATTTGACATCAATTTCAGTTTTATACTTATAGGTAATACAGTTGGCTACTAGAGACGCCACGAATAGGTCTTTATTCAGTCTTTTAGACCGTAGTTTGTGTTATATTTGGTATTCGGCTGAATATCGCGCATTCGACCGAAACTACACCTTTTTTAATATAGCTTTTGATTGCGTTAACTTAAAAGCATGGTAGGTACTTTCAGTGCTCCAAGTGGTAGTAGACCTGAGTATTTGATATTAAGTTGAGCTTGATACCTCCACGCGTTCTTGAGAAAAAGGGTTTTGAGCGATGGACAGACGAAAAACAAAGTGATCCTATAAGGGTTTCGTTTTTGCCGACTTAGGTATGGAACCCTAAAAACAGGGCAGGCTGTAGGACGCTCTATCCTTGTCCCACTTCCAACCCACAATCTTATAACTATCACAGTAATAAAACAGTAAGTAGTAAGTAAACATTTTATTGAACATAATCTTTTCTTGCTTTAGCATAGTCTTATTGGAATACTTCTGCTAAGATATTTTCGATGCATGTATTAATAATAAAGATATATTTTACTTATACGAGAAGAACAAATAAAGCAGCAATTATAAAATACTTTGATTTCTTTTTATCAAACTGGACACATAATCAATCGGCATATTCAACCCACTTATTGTAATGTAAATACTAAGAACATTGCTATTTAACTTTCAATCAATCAAAAGACTAGATACTAGGTATTTCCATTATTGTTATCAAAGATTTCACTTGCGATATTGTTATCCGGCTCGAAGGACTATGATTATATGCGCCTGCGGCGGCGCGCGGCTTCTGGTAAATTATTTATAGAAAAAATAAGACATGTTCGGAACATACATTTTTATTAAATCATGTGTGTGTATAAAGGGGGTACGTAAAGTTTAAAAATAATAATGGACGAAATACATAATGATCAGGTAATGCAATTTTCTCAGAAATTGTCCATTTTTCAGAATATTGTTATAAAATAAACCTATCCTATTTCTAACCTAAATCAATCGATCATAAAAGTTTGTAGAGTTATTTGTTTCACCGAAAATCATTTTATATCAAATTACCATTATCCCATTATGTATTCTGTCCATTATTGTTTTTATTGTATTTATTTTGACACGTTCCCGTATAAAGTTAATTGGAACATGCGATGTATTGACATGATATAATTTGGTCATTCTATTTAAAAATGCACATTTTCTTTGTTTTATTAGTCTCTGGTTATGTCCCACTGTTGGGCAAAGGTTTCTCCCCTGGTTTCCAACTCGCCCAGTCTGCACTTATGTCTGCCCAGTCGCTGGAGAACGCGTTCAGAGGCCGTATTGTCTAACGCACTGACGTTCGCGATTGCATTTACGTAGTGGCGTAGCGTAGGGGGGGGGGGGGAGCAAAATTGCATAATATTTATAAATAAACCGATTAATAATAGATAGTAATATATGTAACAGTTTTATCGCACCTACGATTCGGACCGATTAAAATTGCCAATAATGAGCACGAAATTTTCCATTACTTATACTGTGACGAAATCGGGGAATCCCCGTTCTACATCTATCTACAATTGAACAGTTCAATGATGACATCTTGCTATAGTTTTTTAAAATCTAACCAAGAGGGCGGCAAAATTTTCTTCCGCCCCGGGCGGCTGATACCCACGCTTCGCCACTGCATTCGCCATCTCTTTCGTCTCTCGTCTTATACCGTGTGACAGAGAGAAGTGGTGAAAACGATTGTGATTCCAATTGTGTTAGACAAGAACGCCTCAGGTCACCCCGCCATCTCCACCTTGGCTTGCCGCGGAGCCGATAGTCATCCATTTCTTTTAAGCCGAGTTTAGACTTGCAAGAAAAATCGTGCAAGTTGCATTACATTGCGGCGCTCGATTGACCACTACAAACTCGTTGGCTTTACAGCCTCGTGATTTAATGCAACTTGCACGACGACGATTCTTGCAAGTCTAAACTCGGCTTTACGAAAATAATATGTCTAGTGTTTCAAAATGGTATACTTGTTTTTCTACTCGACTACGGCAAAGCCAAAGGAATGATGATATTATTAGCAGTCTATGTATGTTCGTATTTACGTATGTTCCACCGTAGCATCAAGACTACTCGTCCGATTTTAATACATGATTAGCAGTAACTATTACTTATGATATCAAAGCATGTAAATTATCATAATGTCCTTGCTAATTGTTACATATTTGCTGTGGCTTATTTTTCAATAAAAAGACACGTCAAGATCAGTACCTTCTTTCTGATGCTAAAAAAACGAAGTATTACATACAAATATGTTTTGAAATATAACCATTTAAAAGGGATTGCTTGGTAAAAACGCACACATTTCGTATTCAGAACCGTAAAAAGCTGGTAAAATAGTGTTAAATACCATTTTTTCATACAAATACAAATTTGTTTATTTCTTGGAAAACAAATTTAAAAAGGTCCAAGGGATCGAGCCACCCAGTAAGAAAAAGTTGCCTGTGTTGGGCGACACCGCTCTTCCTTAGGTAACAAGATTTAAGAGGGCTGGGAGGAGGGGTGGGGTATCGAATGCCCTTTGTTACTCAATTTAGTTATATATAACAGTTGTTAGTTAAATGACAAAGCTATCCTCGTAAGTAATAGCCCATTTATTCACGTTTTCGAAACCCCATTTCATAAAAATGATGTGACGACCAAGCATTCCAAAATATGCATTTTAAGCAGATGCATTGGATACTTGTGTGCATTTTTGGGTAGAATTTACCTTATTATAATGTCTTTTAAAAGTAATTAAAAATAATGAATTCCCTTGTCAAGCAATGCGATGTCACTTCGACTTTTTGTACATAAAGGTTTCATAGTGGGTCACGATTCAGATGGTTCGATAGTACAGTCACCAGCACTAATATCTGACACAACAAGCGTGCATTACAATCTGATACGACTCTATTTCTAGGGCCGGATGGACGTGTCAGATATTTTTGCACGCTCCGCTGTGGCAGATATGCTACCTTCATAAATAAGTTTTGGCATTTTTTTTATATTAAAATGTAGTTAGGATAAATATTCATGTGATAAATAAGTATATGTATAAATAATTGTATTACGAGTAGGCATTAATTTTATTATGAGATTAAAATGTTGAAATAGTTTTTATTTTATTAACTTAAGTATTCATAATTGTTAAAGGCATGTAAAAACCAATTAATGTACAATGAGGGCTATCGCGTATGAATTCGCCACTAGAGGCGCTAGTATAGCGTCAGGTCTCCGAAATGTCAAATCTCATAGTTTTTGGGTGAGCTACGCGGGTTTATTTAGAATTAGAATAATTTTGTGAATATTTGCAATATCTGAAATTAATTATGGCAAATATGCGTTCCAGGCAATAAATGTCTGTGTTTTGAGACAGTTTTGTCTTTCGGAAATTTTTGTCCTCCCTTTTTCCCGAACAAAACGGGGACTATGCAACACTGTGGTATGCTCGATATTTTTATGGTACGGTTTAAGGTGTATTAAATATGATTTTAATCTAAACTTTGTTTTCACGCCCGTAATAACAGACTTTGAAATCCATACTTAAAAACCTCACGCAACAGTGCGCCATCTAGTGAGACAAAAAACGATAGCCCTCATTCGTGGAAAAATATGAAAATCATCCCGATACTTGGGCCCTGTCCGCATTGCGAATTTTTTCCGCGCGATATTTATTTTGAACATGAAACTACCGTGAGACTCACTCATATTAAATATAATGACCCGGATAACTCATGTCTTAAATCGAGTTTAGCTCGACATGTTTCGGGCTAATCCGTAGCCCTTCGTCTTCGGAGCAACGCGACTCAGCGGCTGCTGCAACACGCGCACACACACACGTGTGACGTGAGTTATCCGGGTCATTATATTTAATATGCGATATTTATTCGCGCAAATTATATTCCGCGCTTTACATTCAATTTCTTTGCGACTTTTTTCCGCCAGTGCGGATACTCGTATAAGATTCAGTGTGTTACAGAATTGCGAGAAAAAAACCGCGCGAAAAAAATTCGCAATGCGGACAGGGCCTTATTGTAAGAACGTTTTGTCGGGTCACGATTTTAATAGTTACATTGTCATATATCTATAAATGTTTTATACGTATTTACCACAATGTTAATAAGGATCTGTTAAATTATTTAATAAACCAAACCTGTAACAATCGATGTTTTTGCAAAATTGTTCCGGTCAGCCCGCCTACGCGTTTGCACCCTTTCGCCATTCCAGGGTCCGTATTATGCAACAGGCAACGTGCCCCAGTGTGGGTAGTCCCCTAATGTCACCGGCGTCACGTTTTACCCCCTATCAACTTATGAATGGGAATCTAGTAGCTGGTGGGAGGAGGGAGGGGGGCGGGCGCGCGATACTCCGCATTCGCCGGCCGAACCTCGCCGCGGACGCATGCCTCTCGTCGCCCGGATGCTTGCCGGAACATTCCTCGCGTGCAGTGAAACTTCATAAAAGTTATTTTATTGCAAAAACAAATGGCCATCGATAGTGAAACTTAAACTTGTGATGGTGCACAGTGTTCCGTGAGATTATAAACGTGTGCCAGCCAACCGGGGTGTAGTTTACATTCTTTCCAGAGTTGCACCTCCGGAGAGACAGTGACTGCGAGACAGTTGTGTTGTGAGGTTCGTGAGGATTTTCAGTTGGGCACGCCGGCGGCCGCCGGGCCCAGTCATGGAGAGTTACTTCGACATCTCCAACGACCTTAAGGACGTCTGGGATGCGGACATTGACCCGGTAAGTCGACCTTGTTATCGCACACTTATCGCCTAGAGGTGAAATCGCGGAAAGTTGCATTCGGTGAAAGAATGCACCGCATCAGTCGAGTAGATCTGTGAAAGTCGAGAGGGGCGGATAACCAGTCGCCCGCGGACTGTACTGATAACGGTCGCAGTGACAAATAGAGCAGCCGGCCTTGTTTTGTAATCAACTCCGGTACCTGCAATAAGAAAATAAATGCTCAGCCATTGACTCACGCTTCAACGTTTGTAAATAGGGTAACAATCGACTTAATGAGATACCGAAATGCTAACTTGCCGTTTGTTTGATGGTTCGATTTAGCTTCAGTGTTTCAATTTGATTGTAAATTAAAATGTCGATCCCGCATACTAAGTTGGTGTTCGGTGTTATCAACATTGATAATAAATAACATTAGTGAGGTAGGCATAGCGTATTATAATTAAACCGTACGCTGATAAAAATGCTTATTATCACCGTCTCAAATGTAGGTAGGTAGGTATAGTCTCACTCAATATACTGAAGGTCACCTACCTATGTAGGTAACTAGTTTTGCAAACTTTCAAAACAATCGTGTTTACTCTAAAGCCCGAATTTTGAAACTGCATGGAGATTGTGCATGTATATAGGTGCCTACCTACCGAACAACCACTAGACTAGTGTATAAAATAAACCGGAATGTTATATTATGTTACTAATGTTATTCGATAGATGAATACTTTCAAGTTTATTTTCCGGGTTGAGAATTTCAACCCGAAAAATTTAAATATTCCCGCGCGAAATCGATAAAACTACATACCTACTAAAAATGCATTATTATTTTAAGTTTCAAGATTACAATCATGCTGGGTTTTCACTTAGGCACTTTGGAATAGGAATTTCCGACAGATGCTAATTGCAAGAATATATTACCCGCAGTTATCGTTTTTCGATAACCGCATATCAGGGGATTTGCTCATCATCTACTTATGTAGTAAGAGAACTGTAAGATTACTTATCGCGGTTTACTTGACGCCAGCTGTTTACAATTTACAACCACGGAAGCTTCGATTAGAATTCATAGATTAGGTGCTATGTCTATTGTTTTGTTGCTTATTTCATTTCTATTTTTACCCGACTGCAGCGAGTGAGAGAAAGCAGTTTTTCCCTTGCTTCAACATTATTTATTTTAACACTCTATGTACAGTCGGAGTTGGTGCCCTAACATCGGTCTCTCACACAAAATCGCGATGCGATGATACCTTAGACCTTGCGTTTACCGCACGAAATCGTATCACAGCAATTCGCATCGTTAGTCGCATCGCATCGCATCGCATCGCATCGGTTTTGTGTGAGGGCCCATAAGTACCACTTTTCTTTGCAACTAGTATGAAAAAGTGGATACAAAAGTTAGGGAACCGACCGTACCTACGTATACGGAAATTAAGGCCATGTGTATGGTTCCAAATGTTCCAATGTAGCGTCGCGCTCAGTGAACCGATTTTGAGCATAACGACTGCACAATGTGAGAGACTATATTTTATTATGATTTCTACGAATCCTACTATGTTGTAGATACCTACCTGATCTTGTATGAAATACTTCATAATGTAAGCACTGACTTACACGACTCACGATGCAATGCTCGGAGCCCGAGAATGATAAGTAGTCGCAAACACGGCATCCGCATCGGCAGCAATAACATTGAGGCGCACTAATTGCCTTTCCATCCATAATGCAGTTTTCCTTACGCACCTTTGAGATTCTCCTCTTCTGTATTATATTATGCATTGTTTGAACTGTTTTATTCAGCCGTTCTTATTACCAGGAGACATATTTTTTAAATCACGTCACTATCTATATCTTTAGAAAGTGGCAAACATCCCTTCATCTAAGTACAAAATTACCAAAAGCTACAAAACCAAAAATTACAGCTCAAATAAAATTTTCCAACAGTTCACAAGGCTTAGAACTGTAAAAGAAAACTAGTTGCATTTCAAATTCAGCACATTTACATCAGTTTTGAATGGTATTTTCGTTACGTTTCGTTTAGTTATAACTATTCCTAATATATCTTATTTGATTCTCACTCTACGCGAGCTTTAATCAATGCTTTGAAAGTTAACGCTTATCTAACTGTTGTTACGAAGGTGCGTCTACAGGTAGCGAAATAAAAAACCTCTGACCAATGAACCTTCAACGCCGCACAAAAAATTAAAAGGGGATCCAAAGAAATGTGTCTAACCTACGCAATACCTTGCTGCATACTCACCGGTAAACAGTTTTTTGCTACTGATCATGCGCTGCCAGATTTTTTATGGCTGATAATATTTTATTTCACTTTGTTGCGAGAGTAGAAAATTTGAAATTTTCCTTGTTAATTTGAGTTACAACATTTGTTTTAACCTTGTTAGACGGTTGACAATTGTTACAAGACGTACAAGTAAGCGACTGTCTGGGTCTGAACTGAACTGTCAAGTTCATAATAAGGTGAGGTACATTAGTGATCTTAACATTGTGTGAACTTCTTCTTTTGAAAATTTTAATACACGTTTGACTTGTCCTCGGAAGATAACATGGCATGTGGCCTCATAAAATGTAGGAGATCCTAATTGGAAAGTGAAAAATCTACTATTGCTCATGTTGTTGCAGTAGGTAGGTATCTTTTGTTTTGTTTACGCGATGCGTTCTTGTTTTTAATAAATTCATCAAAACAGAATCAAATCCCCCTTTTCGGGAGGTCATTGAGACCTCAGGACCAGGCACCTGCAACTTGATTTCCCTGCTATGCGGTGACGTCACGCTTGCTGGTTAATGGTAGACAGCCGGCTGCGTAAGGAAGGCATTTGGCGCGTCGTGATTTGGTCTCGCCGCGGCGTTTCCAGTTTTGGCTTGGTTGGCCGGGCGTATTTCTTATGGTAACGCCGTACGGTATACTTACCGCGGTGCGACGACCTAGTGCGTTGAACTGGGGGGCCCGAGGCGTGCGTTTTTTTTTCTTAATATGTTTAAGCTCATAACTGGTCAAGAGTGATGGGTGGAAGAATTAGGAAATCTAAATGGCAGTTGTTATCTGCTCGAATTGGTAAATTATTCCTGTTTGCTCGTGGTGGGTTGGCCCAAACAAGTTTTGCTGCCGGAGCTTTATTTATATAGTAGACTTTTAGGTACTCATTATGATTGCTTAGTTTTTAATCTTGCTCTATTATTATTGCGTAGGTACCTTATTGACTTAGGTACTAACATGATCGGTACCTATACTGACTTATTGAGATAACGCAAATGGTATTTATTCGTAAATAAAGTGCCTACATTTTTAGGTTAAATTTAGTGGCAGTGTTAACATCTTTCTCCCGACTTCAGAATTCTCACCTTTGGTCGTACTTCTCACGTGAGTGAGTTAATTAGGAAGGTACTTATGTCTAATAAGTCTTAATGAATCATAACCGCACACGCCTAGTGATATGGTAAATACAATTATCAGACTCTTCTGTACTCGGTTAGGCAAGGTTAAGTTAAAACAAGGCTGTTTGAAAAAGGCTCTCCGGATGAGCAATTATTTCTAACGCAAAAGAAAGCACTCAAGCATCGTCGTAATGGAAAACCTTTTTAATACCGCTTAAGTTGGAGCCATCTTTATAATAGTAAAGTTTTATGGACATATGCATAATCATTAATTATTTTACTTTAGTTACGACTGCACCTAAGTAAGGGAAGTATAACGTCCGGCTTTTAAATGCGTCCACACTTCAGTCTTACTCTTACTACACTAGTTCTAGGGCTAAGTTCTTGCTGGTGATACAACTTGTGCATGGATTCCGGATCGCCATCATCATCTCACTGCTTGCACTATTCGTATTGCGGCGTGAAGACTAAGATTGGCGGTGATCTTGCTATCTCCTGAGGTCTATCTTAGTCGTTTAGGCTGGTAATGCTCCTGCGATTCTCTGAAGTAGCAGGTGTCCATATGTTGTGGCTTACCAATGGCGTGGAGTATAGATTTCCTTTAGGCAACCCAGCGAGAGAAGCCTGAGTTAGGTATGATTTCGAATACAATTTCTTGGAGTTACTAAACAGAAGCTTTACCATACTTGTCATTACTGAGAGCATGCAAAAACATTAGGTAACACAGTGGGAATCGTGTTGTGGCCACACCTCTGGTGCTCACTTCCACCTGGTGATGTACGCTAGTATGAGATTGGATGGGAGCTATCCCATCCCATCCCATTTCATAAAATAAAAAAATATATACATATTAAGTACTGCTGAATCAAAACGGGGACAATTCTGAATATGAAACTACACATAAGTAATCTTCATTCCTTTTGCTGTGGGCCATTGTAATTTATGTGATGATACCTATCGCTAATTTGGTTTATGATTTGTTGTTATTATAATAGATAGTTGAATAAATATTGCCTGTCCTTTGGGGCTGTCACGTATTAATACATAACGCTAGGTAATTAACTTTCAAAGGTAATTTGGTGTTATGAGGCTACTTGGGTACTTGAGGTTTAATTTAGATTCAAAATCATTAACAGGAGACCTATACAAACGGGTAACTATTTGAAGTAGTTGTACAGAAATACTTAGGTTTGATTGTTATTGTTAGTAAATACCTATCGCGTGTGTGTTAAGAAATTTCTACTGGATCCTATTTCAAATAAGACAGGAAGTTTTATATTAATACCAGCTCACTTGAACACCGAGTGCGACTAGAAAGATGTTTTAACCATATTTGATGTAACTGTAAAATTTTGTTTAATGCTGAAGTGGACTATGATTATGATTGATTCTATTTAATATTATGCATTTTGTTAGGTTAGGTTTATTATACAATCTTATTCTTTATTTATTAATTTATTTTCATTTATATCAAATATTATATCTATGATTACTCAACCCTTAAACATCAACTTATGTACTTACATATTATTAAAACACGCAAAATGAAATTGTGTATCTTCCTTCGTAAATCAGTTAGCAATATTTGTGCTAATAACTTGATGAGATTTAAAGTTAGTTGACGGAACAAAAATTGTTGTTTTTTTTTTGTTATGAGGGCCTTTTTCACTTAACAGATTCTGGGGCAATTCTTTCTTGCGACTATACGCGTTTGTCTGGCACTGGGCTAATCTTGCTTGCGTACCTCTGTGATTATCATTAAATTTGTTGGCAAAAAATAACTTATTTAACTATCGTCCAAAACATAATCCTCCTTCGGGCAGTCGGGTAAAAAGTGGCCTTTACCCTTGGCGTGACGAAGACCTTCGAAGACTACAGTCTATATAGGGAGACCTTATTGGAAATTGAATTGCACTGCGGCGGGATTGCACTGTTCAAAACAATGGATTTTTAAGGTCACCGGATACCAGTGGGGATGCAGAAAGCATGCAGAGGATTGTTACTGCAGGCGAAAGGAGATAAAATATTAGGCCGTGTTTACATATTTTGAGCATCTTCTTCACTTTGACATAGACATAGCTGATGGTAAGAGGGACTATGGCCAACGAGCGTCAAATTTATGAATAATAGCGATTTTCCACCGGCGAGGCGAGACGAGAATTGAAATTTGTATGCATTCTCGCGCGCCGCCATACAAATTTCAATTCTCGTCTCGCCTCGTCTCGTCTCGCCTCGCCGGTGGAAAATCACCTTAACGGTAAGTGATACGTAATCTTCAAGCACATTCGACTACTTATTAGCACTATTACCCGCATTACCGTTAAGGTGCGCGGTAAACATTAACAAAACGCATAATAACAGTACTTCGGATAAGCGCCTGAGACGGTACTGATATAAAAACTTATTAGATCAATGCTAAATCTATTTAACGTAAAAAGTCAGCAGTTGATTCTTAAGGGCTCGTCGCGAGCGGCTAAGGAGGCAAACAGAAATCCAAATGATATAAATGCCCGGATTTGGAATTGACCTAGAACACAAAATGCATTCATGTGACGCAGTTCGTAAAGTACGCTCATAAATAATGCTGGACACGGGTTTCCACGTAGGTACTGGACAGCAGGGACTGGGTTATCTGAAATAACCATCGACAATATTGTTTAAATAACCTAACCAACAAAAAGTTGGAAAACCCCCGACTTTGTCACTTCAAAGTTCAATATCTCAAAAATGGCTAAACTGATTTTGATGAAACATATCCGAGAACCATCGCTAAAAAACCTGATTTCAAATAAAAAAACCGTTTTCAAATCAGTTAACCCGTTTAAGAGATAAGGTGCCACAGACATACATACATAGCGGTCAAACTTATAACACCCCTCTTTTTGCATCGGTGGTTAAAAATGCCGCGGTGAGATGCATGCAGATATTAAGTATTTTAGATGTCCATTCATTTGCATAATTGATCAAAATCGTTCATTTGATATAATAGATTTCTCAGTGAAACTATTAGATATCTAGGCATTTTTTTGATCATGTAATATAGATTGATTTAAGTTAGGTTAGGTTTATTTTACTATAAGAATCTGTGAAGTTGATAATTTCAGTGAAAATCGCATTAAACCAAATGAATCATTACTTATTTTGACCAATTGAGTCAAATGAACTTTATAGGAAATAAGGTAGACTCGTAATTTTAAATAACTAGGTGAATAAACAAGAGCCATCAATTCATCCTTAAAAAAATCGTTGAGATAAAATTATACAAAAATAACTAACTACTACCATGAGCTAATTTTTGAGCTTATTATATGATCTCCCTTCTTTTTACTCGTCCCCTGTTCACACCCTGTATCAACATATTCAATTATACCAACAATAGCAAATTGTAGTACTTACCAGATATGTGACTGTCAGCCCTAGCAGATTGCCGGCGTGCCGGCATTACAATAGTAATTGAATTACCTTTACGGGAACAACACCGCGCGTTCTCCTAACCTGCACGACGTCAGACTCCGGAGAAAACAATACTGATTTGCCAGATGAAGGAAGGCAGCTTTGAGGAAAAGAAATGTCATAGTCAAGGCTTGCAGAAATTAAAATTAGGGCAAACTTTATGCTTAACTTAAACTTTAATTCACACATTATTATACTTAAACTTTAATTCACACGTGCTATGAAGAATTTGGTTATTGACATGGCTTTGCTGCGTTTGAGTATGTTTTGAGCAAAGATATTTTTATTCCCGTTTTGTTTTTCAGAAAACAGTTGAAGACACGATAACGTTCCACCATGATGGTTTCCCCGAGATGGCCTTTGCGTCAATCGTGTTTACGTCTTATTATTCGCTAAACATCTATACTTCGTTTTTTTTTAGCATTAGAAATAAGGTAAACAATCTTGACGAGTCATTTTATTGAAAAACGTTTAAAAAAAATCAGTAACTGAAACTTATGATACCAAAAGAATGTATAATCCATTTAATTTAAGATTTAAATTAACGGTCAAATTGTAACACATGTTTCTCGGTATTTCAAACACAAATGGACTAAAAATACCTACTTACAGGTACATTTATTAGCGGTATTTGATTTATAATGTTTTTATTACAGAAGTTAACACAATTTAATAGTTTTGTTGTTTCATTTAAAAATGTGTGCTAATTTTCACCATTAAGTTTCAATTGTTAAAATAAATGGAGTATAAATAATCATAGTCCTTGCTAATTGTTAAATATTTGCTGTATTTTTCAAAGGCGTTTCCTTTCTAAATCTAAATCTAAACCTTCTTTCTAAATCTAAAAAAAAATTAAGTCACTGTTTACTAAGACGTCTAGAACTGCTCTTATTTATCTCAGAGTCTGCCATCAAACTTAATTATTTATTGCTTTTCTGTAGTCTTAGAATCATCATCATCATCCCAGCCTATATGCGTCCCACTGCTGGGCACAGGCCTCCTCTCAGAACAAGAGGGCTTGGGCCATAGTTCCAACGCGAGCCCAGTGCGGATTGGGAACTTCACACGCACCATTGAATTGCTTCGCAGGGTTGTGCAGGTTTCCTCACGATGTTTTCCTTCACCACAAAGCTCGTGGTAAATTTCAAATTTAATTCCGCACATGAGTTTCGAAAAACTCAGAGGTGCGAGCCGGGGTTTGAACCCACGACCCTCTGCTTGAGAGGCGATAGGTCAAACCACTAGGCCACCACGGCTAGTCTAAGAATATCATTCATTATTTTTTTCATCAAAATTCCAAATAATTGAGAACCTCCTCTTTTTTTTGGCGTCAGTTAAAACATTCTTCTCTGACCAGAACCCGCTGACCTACCTCGGGTTACGCCTAGCTGCAACTATGTCTCGCCTTTGGGCAAAGGTTTTGCAGTAAATTCAATTTGGTCTACAATCTGCATTCATGAATAATAAATCAGTAGGGCATATGGCCTAGATTATGAAAAAATAGATCCTGTCTTGGCTAACGAGTTTCCGACTGCCATGACATGATATCTATAGTAACTAGTTTCATATTTTAATCATGACTACATTTACGGTATGATATGAAGTACTGTTCAAACATAATGAAATAAAAGTGAGGGTTTAAGTCATCGCACAGATATGTGAATAAATGAATAACATAGGTAACATAATATATATGTAGGTATTGATGTTGTCTATGAGAAATCGAATTCTGCTGTGTTATTCTTGGAGGACGAGAACGAGAACACGATTGGAACGAGATGAACGGATAACCTGGTTAAAGCCGCGGGTTCACGGTGGATGCAGGCCGCTGCCAACCGAAGCGACTGGAGGTCTATGTTGGAGGCCTATGTCCAACAGTGGACGTCCTACGGCTGAGATGATGATGATGCTGATTCTTGGAGGAGTAGAATACAAGAAATTCTTAACTGAAACTGCATCTAACTCTCAGCAGCTAGTTATTGTCAAAATGTATTACCTATTTATTGTCTCTTGTCTAATTTATTGAATCAGGCGTTATTTTGCGGAAGTCCATATCAATGAACTAAAAGAATTTCCTTGCTCACCCGCGACCTTACGATAGCTAAGCTTATGCAAAATATGCGTGTTCATGCAGTTCCTCCACCTCCACACACACAAATCACACAAACCCATCTATCACCACCACCACACTACACTGACGCGTTTCGAACTTATGGTGTACTTCATGGTGTACGGTTGTGTCACTCTGAAGATGAGCTCTGGTTGAGTTCGAAACGCGTGATAGATGGGTTTGTGTGATTTGTGTGTGTTCTTACAGTGTGGAGGTGGAGGAACTGCATGAACACGCATATTTTGCATAAGCTTAGCTATCGTAAGGTCGCGGGTGAGCAAGGAAATTCTTTTAGTTCATTGTCTCTTGTCAGCAAATAAACTTTCAGAATCAGAGATTTGTAGTATTTTACGATCTGCGTGAAGCCTTGTTTGAATTGTTTTGTTATTCAAAACAGCCGAGCGATGCTCATTCACCGCTGTAATATGGTAGAGTTAAGTGTTCTAATTCGTTTTTTCAGTGTCTGGTGATACTTCCTTCGTAATTGAAGGGCACGAACAAAAACAAACAGCATGTTTAAGACAATTGTCTTCTGAACAGACACAGACAGTGCTGTATCGTTTGTACCTATCGGTACAATATTATTAAACAGATCCCTCTTTTACAAAGTGTCTTAAAGATACTCGCAGAAATGAGGATGTCATTCGATATAATGAAAACTTTCAGACTTGCCCTACTGAAGTCAGTCGAGATCAAATTTCTATCGGCGACTTAAGATTGATTTTGTTACATGCTTTATTGAATGACGTGGTTTATTTTGCTTAAGTACCAACTTAACTAAAATAATATTCTGAACCGACTGGTGATTGAGCGAGACTGATTCGAACATTATCCTTCGAAGATTTCACATAACGAGAGTATAGTGTAGCTCACAACTCTTGTTTGTGGAGTGAAACAATGAGTACATTGCGTAAATATACTTATGGAGTGGTTGCGTCACGCGCAATGTATCGAATGGTATCGTTTCAAAAACAAGATGTTGACACAAGTGCCTGTAAATGACATTGTGGTTTGGGTTATAGCTACGAGGATTCTGCACGTTATAACCATCTCGTGACATTATTGTTCTCATTAGAATGAAAGAAATGTTGATTTGAATTGGTTTTAACGGTTTGGTATCTCAAACGGAAAAAAGAAACTCCCCATAAGTATAATGTATTATCACTTCGTTGTCCACCTCTCTGTCTGTCTATCAAGACTAGGGTATTTCCATATTAGGCAACTAGTAAGGCCGGATAATACAGATCACGCAATGAATTTAAGCGTGCTTCAGTAGACAACTTGGGTCTTGAGTGGGTACGACAAAGGAAAAAATACTTTTCAAAAAGTGACTTTTTTACATTTTTTAGCAGTAGATGTTAGACTTATAATTTTTTATCTTAATTTGTCTTCCAAAGTGTCTGAAAGTACCGAATCACTCAAACACCACACGATCCGTTACAGATTTTAATCAAACGTTTTACATTTCGTTTCGCGTGTGAAAGGCGCGCCGTGCGCGCTCGTTTGCATTCCTCTCACCAGCCGCCACACGAATTTAGAGAGTAGCTACCACTGAAACAATTGTCATTCTTCGTTAGTCTGTCTGGCTCTGAATGGTGGAACAGTATCGGCGATACCTTGACTCATTGGCTAGGCCAATAGGAAAATGTTTGTTTAACTTTATTATACCAAGACGAAAAAAGGATAGATTATTGTCCGAACTATCGGAATTTTCTCCACAAACTCATTATGCGTAGTAATGGAACTCTTGTTCAGAAGACCATTGTCTTAAACATGCTGTTTATTTTTGTTGGAGCCCTTCAGTTACGAAGGCAGTGTCACCAGACACAGAAAGCGAATAAGTATTTGCAATTCATATTTAATGAAGTGAATCTAAGTAGGTAAAGGGTGTAAAGTCAATCGGGGAAAGTTGAAAGTAGAGACCTGTATCTGTGCAAAATTGCTGTAGTGTTGAAGCCTTTTAGATGAAGTAGTTTATGTCTTTCATTTTACTGAGCCGTAAGCCTAACCTTTCTTCTTCTAATGAAAGCGCTTTGATGGGAAAGCTATAAAAGTGCACCACTTTTGCAAAGAAGTTAATGGTATGTTGAATCGTATTCAAGAAATATCTTTGATGTTTATGGTTCTATGAAGGCCCTTAAGCCTTCTAGAAATATATTGACAAGCATACTCAATCGGTACCTATATTATTATGAGTAAATTTATTTTTAAATTTGTTACTATGTGAACAGCCTTTCAGATAGTGACATTTGTTTCCTAGAAGGTAAGTAGCCTACACAAAATTTAAAGAGTTTCTGACACAAGTTACGACTAAATGTGAGGTTTTAACCATTTTAAAATAAGAACAACCTTTGTAAAAGTTAATAAAGTTAATTTTATTTTTTTACTTCATTTATTGACTAATCGGTGTTAATATCATCTTGTTTCTGTCAATGAAAACGAGAAATACACAAATAACTGTTGGTATAATGTGACGGTCTCGATCTTGACCGTTTTTCCACACCGCTCCCCACGTGTTTACACAGTTTTTCCACTTCACTGTGGATTTAATGTAATTATATAATGCCTCAGGTAAGACTTGCTTATTGATCACGAGGCCTGCCTCTACCTATTTTACGATCAAAGATTTAGGCCAAGTTTGAATAACGTAAATCAGACGTCAAAATTATGGCAAAGTGAACGAAAATTAGTTGCAGTGATTAGTTTCAACATATGAAAACATTAAATCATAACAAGTGAAGCATTGTAAATTATGGTCGTAACGTGCTAGCTGCCATTCCTGTTATATATAACTACCAAAAGGTTGGAAAACCCTCGACTGTCACTTCAAAGTTTAATACCTCAAGTTGTATTAAATATCTCAAAAACAGCTGAACTTATTTTGATAAAACATGTCTAAGAACCATCGCTAGAAAATCTGGTTTTAATTAAAAAAAACCGCATTCAAATCGGTCCACCTGTTTAAGAGCTACGATACCACAGACAGACAGGCAGACACACACACAGACATACAGACAGACAGACACACATAGCAGTCAAACTTATAACACCCCTCTTTTTGCGTCGGGGGTTAAAAATAGTACGTGGGTGACCGAGCTTTGCTCGGGCTACAACTCGTTAAGCGTTTTCCCAGAGATAAGACCAAGCTAGATTAATAAAATTTGTCATCTCCAAAAACCAATTTTCATCGAAATCGTTGTAGCCGTTTCCGAGATTCTGATTATATATAATATATATACACAAGAATTTCTCGTTTAAAGGTATTAGATAGATAGATACTTTTCTTTTTTACGAAAGTAAAAAAAACTATTGGTAACAAAGTATAGGTACCTACCTATAGGTAACGTTGACGTTGATGAGGTGATATTACTTAGGTACCTAACTTGTTATTAGCTACCTATCTTATTAGGTACGAAAGAAAAATACAAGAAAACTCTAAAACATGCGTTTTCACATAAAAAAACAAGTAGAACGATTGTTCGTCCCTCAAATTAAGCGACAGATTTTAATGCGGTGATCACTCAACACCCCGGCTTCGTGCGGGTTTAGTTTTTAGGAAATGGAGCTGAAATACAGGAAGAGAAACCTTAGGATTCCCAAGCCAAAATGGCAAAAACGGAACCCTTATAGTTGCGCCATGTCTGTCTGTCTGTCCGTCCGTCTGCGGCATTGCTCGGGGACTATCAATGCTAGAAAGCTGTAATTTTGCACGAATATATATGTAGATTATGCCGACAAAATGGTACAATAAATAAAAAAAATATATATATTTTTAGAGTACCATAGTCGTAAAGTAGGGTGATTTTTTTTTCTCATCCAACCCTATAGTGTGGGGAATCGTTGGATAGGCCTTTGAAAACCATTAGTTGTTTGCTAAGACGATTTTTCGATTCAGTGGTTTGTTTGCGAAATATTCAACTTTAAAGTGCAAATTTTCATTAAAATCGAGGAAAAGGAAAAATTTGAAAAAATTCAGAATGGTAGTAAATATATCAAACTTTCTATGAAAACTATAACGGCTAACTGCTTTATTATCAAACCGTAACCAGCTTAAAAAATCTTGGTAACGGGTCCCGACTGTTGAACCTTAAATGAGCTTCTTGACAGAGTTCTAGACCACTAGACTTATTTTCTTCCTTTTAGTTTTTAAGGCAGTCGGGTTTTGATTTTTTTAATTGAATGTTTTTTTTTATTTCATTTATACCGAATCTCGTTCGTTACGTAATTGTGATTGTGTTCATTGTGTCCAACGGAGTGTGACCCCGAGATAAGAGCCCCGATAATGGTTACTTAGGTACCTTACAAATATGTGCCCTAACCTGTCTTTATAGATTTGAAGTTCTGCCACCCCTGACCGTTCCTACTTTAACTACCTAAAGAAAAGTATTCGAAAGGAAATAAAGACGTGTATTGGTACTTTGGTCACTCGCGTTAGCCATTGGGTAATTTGGGTATGGCCAGTAAATAGAATTTCCGTAATTTTACGAAATCCTAAAAATTCATGATGATCGTATGGAAAATACCTGAGCAGAATGTTATTACAGTCGAGTCAAATTAGTGTTCAACCTTGGATTGAGAATGAAACATTTTGGCGCTCTAAAAGTCATCTCAAAAGTCTCATGAAATCCCGTCGAAAATTATTCAAGGTCAAAGGTAAAAAATAGTTTTCGCGATTATCTTGTTTCTATTGCTTCTATGATGTTAAGATGTATTTTAAAAATTATAGAACATAAAAGCGACCTATTTTATTTGAGATGTTTTGTGGTGTTTTCAAAATTCCAGTTATTAGTTGGTATCTTCCAGTTGGGTCGATCAACTTTTTCTTGTTTGTTATTCTGTCCCGTTGTACAAGAGACAACAGTGACAGAGTTTCTTAAAACAACTGTTATGATATATGCTACTAATGTGCTTAGGAGATTGTCCATTAAATAATGGACTTGTACGAGTAACTACGACAAAAATTTACGCTCTGTGAGTTATAACCACAGAAAACATGGAGACACTCATGGTTTAAAAGAGTGGTCCAGGGGACGTAACCATGGCAACGCGGTACAGGGAAAAGTTGATCGAACCAGGTAATTCTTTCTAATATATAAAATTCTCGTGTCACACTGTTTGTAACCAAACTCCTCCGAAACGGGTTGACCGATTTTTATGATTTTTTTATGTATATTTGGTAGGTCTGAAAATAGGATGTAAAATATTTTTCATACTTCTACGCAGACGGAGTCGCGGGCAACAGCTAGTATTTAAGTAAAATAATTATTAATATAACAAAAGCAGTGGCTAACTTATATAAGAAAGAAATTAACGTATATGGGCAATCAAGCGCTAGTTGCGAGTGCTTGCATCCGATGATTAGCCTGCATATCACTTTGAACGCCAATTTAAATTCATGAGTTGAACTTCTGACTCCACCACAGTACAAACCAGTAAGTAATCCACAAATACAAGCACGACTGTTTACGCGTGGCGCATGCCATATTGACATTCCATATTGTCTACCAAAGAAATCATAGCGAAATTGATGAAGGTCCCCGCCTGGATCTCTCATTGAAGTATTCTCTCAATAAAACATGCCATATCCATATGTATTGATCCTCAAAGTAGTATTATAATATATAATACTGTACCTGTCCTTGTTTATGTGTTTGTAGTGCGTTCGAGTGTAAGCTATCGACTGTAAACGTGTACAATGTATACACAAGTATAATGTGTTTGATAACATTTTAAACCGGATCTTTTATCGCAAATGTCCGTAGTAGTTTATGATACGAGTGTCAAATCGGACCAATTTATTTTTTTTAATTATCGGATAGTTATAGATGTACACTTTTAATGAAAAAAAACTGGTAGCTACCTAGGTGCCTACCTATATATACATTAGTTGATCTGTTTTCGGTCATTAAGTGTTTTACCTAATTATTTTTTTAAAAAGCAAAACGTACTTATAAACCTAGATTTCGTTTACATTGACGACATATCGAAAATTGGTCAGTCAGTTAAGCTTCGGAGGCGGTAACCGATATCGTCATTTGTATTGAAAAGGCCAGTTTAACTTCACAACCCTATTAAGCGCCCTGAATTGTTTTCGGTGAATTCGCTATGACGGCATACGAATGTGTAGTTCAAATAATTTTGCAGTACAATCATTTTTCTGAGAAACTTATAGTAACCTGACAGCTGTCATTAGTTAAGAGGGGTCTCGTCTGTAGAGTTTCTATTCGTTTTGTGTTTAGGTACTTCCGTCTTTCACTTCTACAACAATCGTTGCATTTAGAAACTATTTGACTCCTGGTTACTTAAAATAAAATAAAACGGTCAAGTGTGAGTTTTACGCACCCAGGGTTCCGTACTTCGTACGATATAAAAAAGTAAGTTTTTCCGCATTTTCTTATTGGTTGTTTTGTATTATTATACTATTCTTTATTACTTATATGTAATTTTTTAAGTTTCTTAGCATAACTGGAAGTTGGTAGCCTATTACGCACTGGCATGCATTGTGTTAATTCCAGGGTAGGCAGCTGGTGGATTAGCATGCCGCCACCCTCCCACATAGTGTAGGCAACACTAGCGCTGCGCCTACCCTTAATGCACGTTTATAGCTTATTAGCTTTTGATCCTTGGAAATTTGTATAAAAAAACTTTTTTGATGACTGAGCTTTTGGATTACATTGACTTAAGTAAATAAATTAATAGTGACGTTGGTTAAATTCTAAACACCAAAATGTAGAATAATCTGTTTAACCTCGTAGGTTTCCTCACAATTATCATCATCATCATATCAGCCGTAGGACGTCCACTGTTGGACATAGACCTCCCCCATAGATCTCCAGTTGTCTCGGTTGGAAGCGGTTTGCTCCACCGTGAACCCGGGACTTTAACCAGGTCATCCGTTCATATCGTTGGTGGAGGTCCCATGCCGCGCTTGCCGACGGTCCGCGGTCTCCACTCGAGAACCTTTCAGCCCCAACGAACGTCTGTTCTCCGTGCTATATTTATGGCTGCCCCTCAACGAGCTAATTCGCTTGGCTATGTTGGTGACCCTTGTTCTTCTACGTTTCTGATTCAAACCCGTAGAGAAACCCCAAGCATAGCTCTCTCCATAGCTCGCTGAGCAACCTCACAATACCTAAGCTAAAATTCCACCGCGTAAGCAATATTTTGTTTAGATACTCACCGTTCATTCAGCCAGTTTTTTTTTCTTAAAGCCGACAAACGGGCTTGTTGGAGGCGCGCCGTCAAACATTATGTAAGGCACGGATGGGACGGATAAATCGGTCGGAAGGGCTTCCCTGCAGTTTCTACTATGTCACATGCTTCAAACACTGACCCGGTATACTTACCGTTTAATACTTTAAACGGCATACGTAACAACTACGTTTTCCTACGTCTGATTTAATCTCTGTTGTATTGTATTGTATTGTAAACTCTTTATTGTACATAAAAACACATTGAATTAACAATAACAAAATATATTTATGTTATTTTTCAGCTAGACATAGGTTTTTTTCTCCACCATCTTAAAGGTGATTTTTCACCGGCAAGGCGAGACGAGACGAGGTGAGACGAGAATTGAAATTTGTATGGCGGCGCGGCGCTCGCGCCCGCGACAGCTCGCAGCGGGTGCGCAAGAATGCATACAAATTTCAATTCTCGTCTCGCCTCGCCGGTGGAAAATCACCATAAGTCGGCATTTGTGTTTGTAAGGTGATTGATGATGATGATGATTTTCAAAACTGATACTAACAACATGAACTAAATTTTGGCAACTTCAGCCGGTTGCACCGTATGTGTATTGAATTGTAGACTTTTGTTTGTATGATTACTACTTATTGATTATGATTATGAGGATTGGTATGTCTTATGGTGTACCATAAGGCTTCAGTTGTATTTGGCAAACAAGCGAAGCTGCCGTTTGTAAAGGTTGTTATTGCTATAATATCAGGTTACAGGCCTACATTTTTTGCTCTATGTTTGAATTATTGAGTTTGGTAATTCCCCATGGTTAGGAGTGTCCTCTTTGGGGCATTTACATATAAATTACGTCTAACCAATTTTTATCATTCTTAGACTCCCGTTTATCACAATTCTTACTCTGATAATCGTCATTGTTTTGTTCTTGTATCACAAATCGCTAGACTCCTAAATATGTGGCATAATTTATGGATACCCTCTTTGCAACTAATTTAAAGTCTATATATCCTACCGTTTGCAATTTTTCATCATCATCATCAGCGTGAGCCGGAAAACACCCACGCAAAACGCCACTTGTATCCATCAGTTGTCCGCAACTCTCACGATAACGTAAAAATATTTCGGAATATTACTAAACTCTCGTAGGTACTGTGTTCTGTGTATCGCTGTCAAATCTGCCTGAAAATACCTACATTTATTCTCCTCGTGACAGTTTTTCCTCGAAGTGTATATAAAGGACTTATTCTTTCGCCTTTTATTCCATAAAAATACAAGACTATAGATAGGTTAGGTACTATGTTTACTACATAACACAACACAGGGCATTCCGATTCAATGTGATCCGTACAACCATACTTACTGAGGCAGCGATCCACCTTCTCGGTGTCACCTCCAATTGCAGTTACATAATAGGTAGGTACTATATTTATTTCCAGACAAAACCAGTGTTTCATTAATTGACCTCTCTCTGTATAGGTATCACATTAAAATAAACTATTAAAGGCGTACCGTGTGTCTTACGCCGTCCGAATGACGGCAAAACTCGTAGCTCGTAAATTACCTATATCGTGTTAAAAATTATCATCGTAGATAAACTACCTGGAATTAAAACATAATTTTATTTATTCGATTTTCAAATTAGGTACTCATGAAATATTTTAACCGTTCCGCCGCTCCATTACCCATTTTGGGTCAGCGGTTAAAATGATTTAATCAGTAATTATTTAGCAATTAAATAAGTATATATTTCATATCCTAGATAGTGAGATAAGACTGTTTTTAACTCTAAGTAATTTATAATTTACGAGTTAAGAGTCCAGTTAATCAATTTGGTATCGTGACCTTCATAAAAAGTTTGTACTTTTCAAGCCCTGCCACTGTTAAAGGTACTGATTTTTATTACTTGCTTACGTCAAACACTTGGTGAAGGCGTAGGCGACTATGCGTAAACCATACTCGTACTCAGCACTACCGTGCGTAGCGTACCTACTAGATGCACTAATAATTCCTTATCGCCGCGGATTATTCGACCGTGGGCGAATAAAATTTATCGCTTGATAACCCATAACTAGCCGAACGTGTTGTGGCATTACATAAGTGACAGGCTCTAAAGCAACTAAGTACGGCGGTAGGCACGCTTGCGCGAACCAGTTAACTTTTAGCTCTAAGTTAACTGCTAACAAAATATATGGAAACTGTTAACGCAAGGTTTACAAATTTTATTTCTAACCCTGGATCGTGGAAGTGGGCCTTAATGAATTAGATTTTTTTTTCAATGCATTTATTTAACAACGTTTATGGTTAATGTCATAAAATCGCTCTCAAAGTTTTTCTGCGTTATTTTGTTTAAAACGTATTTTGACGCGTTACATATCCATATATGCATGTATGGAAACATCTGTAGCCTTCAATTGAAAATTCTTGACAAAGTTTGTTGAAAAATTTTCAGTTGACTTCAACTGAAAATAGTATATATATATAGTAGTACCTAGAGTACTCGTAGTAATAATTAGTATTTACGGAATAATTTTAAAACACTTTATATAAATTTTTCAGAATGTTTTATAAACTGCAAAGGTGGTTGAAACTGTGCGATAATTATACTTCCAATCCGGTTGCACTTTCGGTTACCTCACGACAACCGTCGCAGTTAAAATGTCGAGGACGCCCGTCTCGCAAAGCTTAAATTATTATATTACTTCTTTAACACAATATTACTGCAACATTTTACATAAAATTATAGTTTTCTGACCGATAAAAAGTTGACGATCTGGGTCTTTTGATTGCCAATGTTTAAAATTATCAGTAGCAGCGTATAATGATGTCTACATAAGTTTTTGCTACTAGTATACATACTGACTTTAATATATGGGCTATACAGGTGCTACTAGGTACTTAGCTTTTAAAATTTCGTATAATTCTGACATTCTCGTATTAATATCACAATTTTTGTGATGAAACTATTTAGAGCGGATGTTATCGACACTTACTTTTACAGATTGTAAGATGCGATGTGAACGTAAACATGAATGAATTATTGCGTTCTTATCATTTTAAAACGTTGTTATTCCATTACTTAAAACACACCGCTATTTTGTCCCTAATCTTCATTTAATTGGAAAACTATTACATAAATATGATAATGATGTCACGTACAACATGCATAATGTAGGTAGGTCTACGAGTATAAAGGTGACCGTAGCAACTGCCTGTGACATTGACCTTAACCGAGTCGCCTTTGCGATAGTAACATTATAGATTTCGACTTAATGAAATCGTAACTGCTCATGTTTAGGTATAGGTGTAAAATTATCTTGGGAACAAATTGACTTATTTTGAACTAGCTCAATGCTCACCATTCCATAGGAATTTTGCGATATTCCTTGTCGCCACAGTAAAGAGATCCTCTATGGAAAATATCGACTGCGCATTGGACGTTAACGATTTAGTAAGTCAGGACTTTTCTTTTTAAACACTTACAAACTCAAACAAACCATTTATAGGTTTAGCGTGACTCTAGACTGCACAATTATAAATAATTAGAAGAAGATTGACAAGTGAATAGATACTAAGTTGCTTTAAGTTTATACGTTTTTCTGCTCGTGATCATTATATTAGCGAACTGAATCTATTTTGGCCGACCTACGAACTACCTACTCGTAGCAGACTAGTTCCTCAATAATTAAAGGGTTTAGTTTAGTTACTACGAGGAAGTTCATAATTATTAACATGTTTATTCCAACTGTTCTACTTATTCCACCTGTTCTACGGAACTTAACATTTAACCCTACTAAGCCAAACAACTACATTTCTACCAATTCTATCACAACCTGTACCTTTCTGTTGTCACGTCCTAGTAAGTTTATCGATTTTAATTAAATTATTTGCATGCTTATATTTATTCTACTGACGTTACACTGTTTTAAAAAGTTTTCTGTTTTCAAGAACAATAATGTGTATTTGGAATGGCAAATCAAAGAACTACGTGACATTAAAGTTTGAAACCAAAACATTTTGTTTTTGTGAAACGTTAAGCGAGGCGCCGAACGCATAAAAGTACTACAGGAAAATCACGTTTTCCTTGTGTTTTAATAATAACATTACGAGGACGTGCGAATCTTTAGAAGCTTATTGGCACCTTCGTTGTTTAAGAGCTATAGATAGAGCATGCAATTCATCACCATCATAATCTAATCATCAGTAGGTACCTATACAGACGCGTGATGCTACAAATGAAACTTACCAAGGACCTCCAGGACACTAGGTTTTACTCTAAGCACAGCGAATTGCTTCCCGCGGTCTTTACTGGATTGTCCGTCGGAACCCTCGGTGCATAAATCCTCAGACTCGAACTTAACCGTTTTTTTTTTTTAATAATTTCACTAACCTTTGGACCGTCTAGTACTGTTAATATCCCATAATCTCACCACACAAAAGCAACGTGATTTGGGACGCACGTACAATATAACGGTTCCTAGTTGACTAGGGAATCCTAAAAAGGAGTCAAATTGTCTAAAATCGATTGGAAAGTAAAATAATCATTGGAAATCAGATTTCAATTTAAACAAGTTACACTCAATAAAAACCTCAACTCGCTCTACGGGACGGAATTAATTCAAAATAATAACTATAGTCATTATCCACGGTTGCTCATGACGAATTATAAATGCGCATCGATAAAATTTACGTAAGTTTGGCCAACGACAAACGCCAGAGTTATGTAGTGGTGGGCACGTGCGGCCTTATCGCCATGCGATCGGTTCGACACGTTTCCCTACAACTGAATTATTTGATTTTTTTCCACAAAAAGGCTAGACTCTATAACCATTCAATTTTAGACTCGTGTATTCCAAAGCTGACCAAAGGTCTCTTACATTTCATGCTACACATCTTTCCAGTTTTCTTTCTTACAAACGACAGATCTCACGTGAGATAACCTAACCAACAAAAAGTTGGAAAGCCCCGACTTTGTCACTTCAAAGTTCAATATCTCAAAAACGGCTAAACCGGTTTTGATGAAACATACCTAAGAGCGATCACTAGAAAACCTGATTTCAAATAAAAAAAACTATTTGCGTATCTTTACTGCAAATTTGATTTTGATGACAGTTTTAAAAGTATCACAAATAATTCCATTCAGGCATTACATTGCGGAGATTCATATCAAATGGGCTCCAACTCTTTACCCCTTTGGTACCACAAAAATTACTCTGCTGTCGCAGCAGAGTATGGTTGTAGTTCAAAACAGTGATTTTACAAATAAATATACGTCATAAGCTTACAAAACAACCGAAAAACATTCTCCGAACGCGGCAGTAACCTACTTACACGCTTTATGTCATGTCCTTTTCACTCCCGCATACGGTTGTCATTTTCTTCGACTTCACATGAGGCTAGAGAGTATTGCAATTAGACTTTTATGCTTCATTTTCGGTGTGCTAATTACAAAATACCATTGATACAAAGCATCATAACACTACTTTAAACGTCGGTTTAAACTGTATGTTGTTTCCAGACAAACATCGCTTCTATCCGGTTCCAGACGTATTACTCAACTAAATTGCCTTTACTCATAGGTACCATATGTCCTTATCCTTATAAGATAACGATGAACTTATGAAAACCGGTATTTTCCGAATGCATTTGCGTAGCCACTGTACCAGGAAATCAGGAGTACTTCGATAACCACACGAAAGATCGTGCGCTTAGTTTTTCCAGAGGTTACCGGTAATGTAATAGGTACGTATACATAGGTAGCCAAGTATAGTTACCTCCTCGTCGTGCCACCTATTGTCGTTTATTGCTTGTATCCGGCGTGACCGATTGCCCATAGTATTTTATAGACAGATGCACTATGGGTTTTTAACACTTGCGTTATGAAGAATAGTCGATAATGTTGTTATCTGTAGCACTTAATATTGCACACTGGTTGGGAGTTGAAATTAGAGAGGCTAAAAATACTGTCTGGAAAACACAAAGGTGACACCGGATTTATCTTAGCCGTTTGCATTAAATTGGAACGGGAATGCCCCAAAATTACATCCTGTTCTTCGTTAACGTTGTATGAAGAAAATCGACGCCAAATTTTGCCTTCCGGTTTAATTAGGTTTCCGGTTGGGATTTCGGGATTATAGATGTACATCCTGATCCCGCGGGAATACCAGAATAAAGAGTAGCCTACATATTTTATTCCAGGAATCCAGCTAAATATTAGGCCAAATAAACAAATCAGGACCTTGGCATGATTTATGTGCCCATCATATATTTTCTTAATGCACTTTGCTCTGAATAGTCTATATACGGTGTTTAACGAAACTGATCTGAACTGTTAATTTTATGGTGTTCAAGAAAGGGATGCGTAATAGGTAAAACATATCCTGCAAATTAATTAAAAACAACGAAATACAAAAGAGAAACTGGATTTTCACCATGAAATTGTTTGCAATGGTTCAGCTGCGGTTCCGCCCGACCACACCGCATGTAGCTGCAGTTTAGTGAATCATAACATAACTGAATTATGTGTACGTCCGTGCGAGTAATGAAACCAAGCCATTGTCCGCTCCAACGAGCGATCTCGGGACGCGCTAATTAAAGCGCTTTTTAAATGATTAAAGTAAAAATTTAAAATAAAAGGATAACGGGGTAGTGGTGGTTTTTAGGGTTCCGAAGCCAAATGGCAAAAAAACAATTTTAAATCAAAAATAACCCTTATGGATTCGTCATGTCTGTCTGCCTGTCCGTCCGTCCGCGGCTTTGCTCAGGGACTATCAATGCTCGAAAGCTGTAATTTTGCACGGGTATATATGTAAACTATGCCGACAAAATAGTACAATAAAAATTAAAAAATATTTAGACGTAAAGTGGGGGTGATTTTTTTTTCTCATCCAACCCTAAAGTGTGGGGTATCGTTGGATAGGTATTTTAAAACTATTAGGGGTTTGCTAAGACGATTTATCGATTCATTGAATTTTATGCGAAATATTCAACTTTAAAGTGCAAATTTTCATTAAAACGAGCGTCCCCCCCCTCTAAAATCTAAACCGGTGGGTGGAAAAATTTGAAAAAATTCAGGATGGTAGTAAGTATATCAAACTTTCAAGAAAAATGTAACGGCTAAGTTTACTTGGCAATTATTAGTAGTTTTACTCTTAAATAGCAGCCTAAGGTATAAAATATACCTAAACTTGGAAGATTCCGTATAAAATACGATTTCCTTAGAAACATATTACCTAACTTTTTCCTGATGGCTACGGAACCCTATTTTGAGCGTGTCCGACACGCTCTTGGCTGGTTTTTCATAAGTTACTTTAATAATAACAACAAGATGAACTGACGATCTGGTAAAGGTTGCAGGAACCAGTTGGATGCGGGCAGCGCAGGATCGATCGTTGTGGAAATCTTTATACGTATGCACTTGTACTGCGTCTGACCATAAAGTATCAAATTGGCATTCTTTTTTTGTTGGTTCGATCACTAATCTGAACTATGACCTTACTTCAAACATGCTTCATTTGAAAATGAGTCACTAAGATGACCTACCTAACTAGTGTGAGATAGTGAAGCAATTGACGGGTGATACAATGGAAACATATTTTATTGAATAAGTGGCTATGGTCCAGTACGGACCAGAGTATATGTGTTTACCCTTCACACTATATCTTGTGTAATTTCCTCATACTCATTACTTACTACATATAAAGCTTTGACCTGCAAGAAAGTTTTTAGTGGTCAATCGAGCAGTTAGCATGTCATCTTGGTTGCTTCCGACGTTGCTTCGTTGTTTATGACCGGATAGCCAAGTATTTAGAGAACCTGACTACGAAGCTTGAGGTTCCGGATTCGATTCCCGACCGGGGCAGATATTTGTATGAATAATACGAATGTTTTCTCTGGGGTCTTGGACGTTTAATGTATGTGTTTATCTACAGGATGATTTCGGGGTCGTGATTCAAACTACTATTTTCTGACTCAGTAAATGATTGCGATGTGAACTGTTTATGCTGTAATTTAAATACTGATGTCTTATGGGTGTTTATTCAGTTATTTTAATCTTAAAAAGTTTTTAACTTAAAATTATGTTCACCCTACTTTTTGATCTCCAACCCTTTTGAAAGATAACCATCTTTGCTAGAATACTTAAGAAATTATGAGTAATAATGTCACATTACGTCAAAGTCAATCGACATGAAAATAATGATTTAAAGAGCAGGGTGACCATAATCTCCATTCATTCCAGTTTTTTTTTCTTGGTTGCTGTAGGTACAAAACCAACTAAGGCATATAATACTTTTAGTCCTATCCTATTATGATCATTTGATAAAAGTATGTTTGATGCTCATTCTTTCCCCAAATCACATGAAATCATCCCCTGTATATAAATATGTTTACCCGTTGCCTAGTATTCATAATAAGTACAAGCTTTGCTTAGTGTGGGACTAGGTCAATTGGTGTCAACTTCCCATGATATTTATTATTATTTTCCTTAAAACGACGGAACCCCACACCCTCCGATACGAAGGAATCTTATAATGAAATTGCTAATGTCAAGGTTAAGGACAAAGTCACGTCAATTCATGCTCCCTAAAATTACAAATTGGACTTCCCACCATATTGTTGTTATGCAAATTACCCTCATTGGTGCACAAAGGACCGGTTATTTCGTATTTACTCCCTGCTGTTTTCGTGAGGATCATTGCACTTTAAAATAATCAGTTGTTGTTATTTCAACTAACCTTAAACTATAGTTATGGTACGGATTACACTGTAGTCTAACATTTGGTAGCATGGTTAATGGTTGTGCTGCTCTGATGACAAACGCTGGTTGATTCCGAAACGCGTCAGCGTAGTGTCGTGGTAGTGGTAGTTGGGTCTGTGTGATATGTGTGTGTTCTTGCAGTAGTGGAGGTCTGGAGGTGGAGGTGCTGCATAAACACACGTTTGTTGCATAGACGTTGCTACCTTATGAGCAAAATAATTGTTTATATACTGAGCGGCAAAAAATGTATGCTAGTAATAGGTAATTTTGTATGTAAAGCGGGCTTTTAATGTCGCTGTTCATTGATACGGACCTCTGAAAAGTAGCGCCTGATTCAATAAATTATTGGAAATCATATATTTTTTAATATTTTTAAATATCATGGGTCACCGAAATTGACCTAGTATAACGTTTTAAACTTTCGTGATTCTCACTCATAGTCAAAATACGTCGAAACGTCGAGGTAAATATTACTTGTGTAATAATAGCGTGATAAGTCCCGTTTGTGGTATTTTGACTATGAATTGACCTAGTCCCAAACTAAGCAAAGCTTGTACTATGGATACTAGGCAACGGATAAACATACTTACTTATATAGATACATACATACTTAAATACATATTAAACATCCAAGACTCGAGAACAGTCATTCCTATTATTCATACAAATAATACCTCAACCTTCGTAGCCAGTTTCTCTAACCACTTGGCCAACCGATCGTCAAAAATACCAGCACGGTGTAAAATGTGCGGTCCATATGTAGTGCTTGGTTTGGTTGGTAATGGTTGAAGAAGAAATATCAGGAAAAGTCTGATCTCTATCGTAATACGAGGGCACGCGAAGTTGCAATCAATTATTGTATT
Organism: Choristoneura fumiferana; assembly: GCF_025370935.1. Classification (NCBI taxonomy): domain Eukaryota; kingdom Metazoa; phylum Arthropoda; class Insecta; order Lepidoptera; family Tortricidae; genus Choristoneura; species Choristoneura fumiferana. Next base: position 6,612,167 of record NC_133473.1, read on the forward strand.
AAATAAATGATTGACGTTTTCACCATCATCATTATTCAGTGTGGATGTGGAGGAACTGCATGAACACACATTTCTTGCATAAACGTAGCTACCAGAAGGTCACGGGAGAGCAAAGTAATTGTTTTAGTTCATCGTTTTCATACTCATTACACTGCATGATGGGTACCTACTAGTAATTGGGAGAGCACGATATATAAATATGTATGTCGGCGGTCGATCGTAAAATCCGCCAGATCACGAAATTCCTAGCCATATCATGAAACGCTGCCATTTCATAATTTGGCCAGTTTAGGCAGATCATGAAATTTCTAAGCATATCATGAAACGCCGCCATATCGGTTCCGGCTCGTGCATTGTGGTCACAATTCATCTCGCTTCGCTCGTCGTACCTAAATTTTTCTTTTTTTCGGCATATAACGATGTGCCCTGTGTAGAGCTAGGAATATCGACGAATGCGTTGCTCTAATCGATCTGCCGTATTGTTTCTCAGGCAAGGCACATCGTGATATGCCTGGCCAACTTTTAGGATTATGCCTAGGAATTTCGTGATCTGGTGGAATACGATGGAAAAAAAATATGCACACGACTACATCTGTAATGGTCTCTACTCATTATACCGTATCATACCATGAACGTAATTGAAACGTCTCAGGAAAAAATATATTCTTTGTGTTGAAAAGTATGAGATTATGTCCGCACTACCGTCGCGTGTTATGCACGGAGGTCAAAAACGGTGCCAATGCACTTCTTATGGGTACACGCCGTTGATATGTTGTAGTCCGTGTCTTGTTACATTCCGTGCCTGCTACGTTCCTATTACGATGTAGCGGGCAGAGTATTGTCTAGAATTTCCCTGGGGCAGACCTAAAGCAATTGCCGACGCCGCGACGGGGTAAATGGGGCAGAATGTTGCGCTTAATCTGCAGCGACGCCGTCCCACTGCGCTGATTACAAAAGAGTTTGTTAAATAAAACATTGCACGGCGCATAGTTGCGCTGGAGTCGAATAAGAGCACAGTTATGGCCGCTGCACTTTTGGTAACTGTATATACTTGGAATGAAAACTAACCTAACCGACATGTCACTTCAAAGTTCAATATCTCAAAAACGGCTGAACCGATTTTGATGTAACATGTCTAATAACCATCGCTAGAAAACCTTTCAAATTAAAAAAATCGCATTCAAATCGGTCCACCCGTTTAAGAGATACGGTGCCACAGACAGACAGACACACATAGCGGTCAAACTTATAACACCCCTCTTTTTGCGTCGGGGGTTAATGATTGTAGAAAAGAGTTAAGATTATACGTAGTTAGAAGTAAGGTTTGTATTTACAAGATGGACCTGGTTAAAGTCGCGGGTTCACGGTGGATGCAAGCCGCTTCCAACCGAGGCAACTGGAGGTCTATGGGGGAGGCCTATGTCCAACATTACAGTGGACGTCTTACGGCTGATATGATGATGATGAAGGTTTGTATTTATTTTCTTTCACTCCGTTTATTGTTTTTTGGTTATAAGAGGGAGGTAAACAAGCAAGCGGATTCTCTCATGAGAAGTGATCATCACTGCCCATGAATTAAATACCAAAACAACTCAAGGACAGTCACTGTTCTTGAATGTAAACGGTGGTTTTAAAAACATTTTACTATTTTTGCAAATGTTAAATTTACGTGATTTTTATTAAAAGGTAGTAAGTACAGTGAAGCCTATTTAAAAATGTACTAAACTTATGGCAGATTAATTTTTCACATTATAATCATCTTCACATGCTTACCTATAAGTACACGCCACACTTGTAAAATTACATATCTAAAATGTGCTCTGTGTATTAAACTTTATTGGTTAATGAATTTATGTAGATATATATTAAAAGAGGTAGATATAATTATTTTATTAGCGCATCCAAAATAAATCACGAAAAGGCACCAAATTGGAGTCTCTAGCCCATATTGTGACGCTGATTGTTATAAGTAAAAGAATAGCGATTGTTACTTAAAAATGTAAACGCCATTTTTGAAAACATGGAAGTGTTTTCGTAAAAATCATATTTGCACGATATTTAGTAAAAACCAGTAAGTACACTGCAGCCCATTTAAAAACGTTTAACGAAGTCCATTTATATCCATATGTAGTTTCACGTGACATGGTTACTTAAACGCATAAACGATATTTAATATATAGGTAAGACTTAATAAGTAAGACCTTCACAAATTGCATCGGCCTGCATTTTGACTTTTAAGTGTATCGACCATCAGAGATTTCATTTTATTTCTTATAATAGCTGTTGCTCGCAACTCTGTCTGCATCCCTTTCGCACGTTTCCCGTATAAAATATAGCCTTTGGTAATTGCTGATAATTATATGCTATTATTAAAGGTGAACGATATTTTTAAAACCAGTTAGTTATTATAAGTTAATACAAACAATCATGAAAACGAATCTTTCTCCTTTATTATGTTTAATATATTGTGTATTTAGTATGTATTTATCTATATAAGTATGTTTATCCGTTGCCTAGTACCCATAGTTCAAGCTTTGCTTACTTTGGGACTAGGTCAATTGGTGTCAAGTGTTCCATGATATTTATTTTTTAATTATTTATAATTTTAGTTTCGGTAGTTTAGTTTATTCAATTAAAATATTTCGTACAAATACAAAAAACTTTATTGCCTATGTATGGGTCATACAAAGTGGTACAGTAAAATAATATTCCATTTCATAGCCTACCAAGCTTATGGTGTACAATAGTGACAATGGCAACTGATTGAGAAATAAAATAAGTTAGCCAAAGAAAATAATTGAATTGGGTAGATTAACGTAAATCACTAGACAATATATTATAGCTACTTACCTTCTAATATTCACTTAACATGTAAATAGATTAAAACCAGTAAATTAATACAAGTACATGACAAAATAATGTGTAGTCATTGAAAAAGTTGAGTTACTATCGTATCGTGTATTGATTGATTGATTGAAAGTTAAATGAGGTAATTAGGTGTGCATGTAGACAGGGACTGCAAAGATGTTTTTGTGTCGTGTATCGCATGCGGCGCGCTCTTGTGACATGCCACGCCACGATACAATAACACGTTACCATCATTGAGGGTTTTCACAGAGGCGAAATATCGCTAGATGGCGTTAGCATCGTGAGGTCCGTTTGACGTTTGACGTTTGCTCGTGATTGGTTAAGAGTGTTTATACCTGTTGTGCTGGCAATGTTGTATTTTTGTTAGTTTTTCTCGATTATTCCATAAAAATTGAATGAAAATTAAAAATGTTGTCTGACAGAACACTTCTTAATATATAAATTAATGTGTCTACTCCAATAATTATTCGTGATAGACTCTCATATTCTTTAAAAATGAATGAATGTTTATAAACGGTTTTTAACGAAAATAAAAGTCTATAATGAATAATTATTGGAGTAGACACATTAACTTATATATTAAGAAGTGTTGTATCAGACAACATTTTTAATTTTTACTCAATTTTTATGGAATAATCGAGAAAAACTAGCAAAAATGCAACGTTGCCAGCTCAGCGGGTATAAACGCTCTTAAATAACTAAATGAGACAATCGCAAGCAAACGTCAAACGTCAAACGAACCTCTCGATACTAACGCCATCTAGCAATATTTCGCCTGTGTGATAACCCTCATTCAACGTTTTACGACTGTTACGAGTACAAAATCTTTGTAGTCGAACTAGTAGAAGTAAACTCGCGCGTGAGCATTTTCGGTGGGATTTTGAGCCCTGTGTCAAAGAAAAGCATGCCTCATGGGATCGCTTCGCGAGGCGGCTCGCTCAGTCCAGACCCGACTTTATAAGTTAAATAGGTACCAGCCGTAAATAATTAGGCCTTGGATGAAAATTTAAATTTTAAGTTTTCGTGAAAATTTCCTTGGGAATTCCCAAAAATTACACCGTGAACCCGTGACCTATCCAATGCGCTCGCGGATGCATTCACCATTACTTTCTACCCTCGACTTAAGTGGCGTGGAGAAAAAAGTGGTGGATCAATTGTGACTCCGTGTGCATTAGACCAGGGTTTCTCAAACTTATGGCTCCACGTACCTACCCCTGTTAAAGTTTTTAGATGACAGCGAAGCTCTAACTCCTTAATATAATATTATTTATTTCAGTAAACGGTAACAAATACAGGTAAGAAACATCTTGCCAGTTTTGCAGCCACCATTACGTAAATCTTGTCGCGAACCGGCTACCGTCGAATGGCGAACCCCTAGGGGTTCGTGCACCCCACTTTGAGAAACCCTGCATTAGACAATAAGGCCTCTAGTCTCAACTTTAACGAAATACCGGACGTTGTAGAGCAATTAAACATCTCCTTCACTAGAACTCTTAAAAGAAGCTGTTCAAATATTTGAAGTCGTCAATATCTTACCTTCACGGCCGATCTTAAATGTCAACAGCACAAGAGAGCCCCGGGTACGCGCTTCTACAATTTCCTTCGACGGTAGCTTTAAGAATTTTCCTCAAAGCTATTTTTTTCTAAACTGGATTGTTCACCCATTACCGTAAATGGAAATTAGTATATATTTCCTTGGAATGGACGTGGGCTTTACAGAGGAAGACTTTCGCTCAGACAATTTTGTTGATTACGCGCTCAGTGCGTGCGAATCGAATTAAGGGTGAAAAGTGTTACGCCGTCTATATTTAACTCTACAAGGAAGTTAAGCTTTTTAACACCGTACATTCACTACATTAGTAGGTATTAAAATCTTGAAAGTCGATTTTCACGTACTTCTTTTAGTGGTTGGTGGTCTACTAGTTGAATTAAAAAATACATAGGTACCTATGCGTGAACATATCTTACAAAATGCAACAGTAAATTACTGACAACAAAAAAGTCATTTAAAATTGTATTTATTTCCAAGACATTATTTTATCCTCATGTCCATTGTGTCAACATCCAAGTATGGTGTAAAAGAAGCAAGTTTTAAAACTGGTCTGTTAAAGTCCATTGTCAATTTATATCATCGCGGGTACCGGCGAGCGGTTGCAGCCGACTCGGCGTGACATAATTCTGCCAAAGACACGCTAAACTGTGTTGATCGCTTCGGTTAAGATCTGGGCCGGTACGTAACGCGGTATGCACCACACTTCATTATGCATTGCTTCATTCTTACTGACACTGACCGTCCAAGATCTTGTTGTTAGCTATCCACCGTGCTAAAGAACGTTAAAATGATAAAGTAACCTTTGCTGTTCTTTCGGGTACTTCTGTTAATTGAAAATGTTAATAAATAGGCCAAGGAAACCAGATTTGGATCAACTTTCCTTGTTCTAAGCTGGTTCTTAACAGTTTATTTTGGCTGTTTTCCAGCCAGCAAAATACTGAGGCTTTTCATTCGACATCATTGAAATATTAATAATTTCGTGTTGTCAGTCTTGAGAATAAATCACTCAATCATTTTGGATTGTCATTGCTTGGTAATCCTCGCGTAAAATAATAAGGTGCTTAGTACCTACAGAAATGTGGCGTTTTGGAGCGGAAACCGACTATTCACATACAAAATACCGGATGGATATCATCAAAAGGGAAACATGCTGTGCTATTAAACAAAATCACTCGATACGGACAACGCAACCTTGATTTAATGAAGTAATTTCTACTGGAATTTGCCAGGTTATTCCTTGATTTTTTTAATGTTTTCTCCCACTAACGATTGATTGTCTCTTACTTGTCAAAAGCATTGCTAACACCTATTATTTTAATAGTGACCCGTACCATCGGATCTGCGACTTAGTAATTTTGAAAATAACGGTTTCGTTTGGCCTTTAGCCAGACAGTTATACTATTTGAAGAGTCTGTACTTTCGCGGCGGTCGTGGGAGAGAATGCTGTTGCCGCTACGCTCATTGACGACCAACAGAACCGGTACAACACTCGTACTGTTTACTTCCTGAAACTTTGCAATCATAAACACGTTAATACATCTCAGAAACACCGTTTCGTTTTTAAGGAATCTCAATAAAATTTTAATTGTTCGGTTTCGAACATGCTTTCACTTTATTCGAAGCTTTTATACTCGTAGCGTACTAGGCTGGAACCTTAGTAGGTATCCAACTCGTGAGTTTCTAGAAGAGTCTAAAATCCCTAGTAATTTGTGTAGGTGTACATATTTCTTGTAATTGTACAGGGCCTGAAATCAATCAATCAATTTAATAAAAGAAAGAAAGAAAGAAGACATTAATTATTTACTAACACAGAAGACCCACAGCGCAAAATTAACACAAATAAAAAAAATACAGAAAAACACATGAAAATAGTAAATACAATATACACAACACACACAAAACAAACTATTAACGTATACAAAACATACTATTCGACGGTTTTTTCGTCTTTCACGGCGGCCTCGCTTGATTACTTTTACGAATGTATTAAAACCTGACACCACAAGAAATTGTAGGATTTTACCTTTTGGTAATGGCTCATTCATCGACCCCTTTTTGCCCGAAGGCGAGCTTGGTCAGAATGAAATGGCAATGTGTTGGATAGCGGTCCGTGTGGCGAAAAGAAGTTCGGCGATTGGCCTCTGAAGCTTGGTTCATTGACACTTCTGCACTATTAAATTAAAATGGCGTTTTGTTAGTGCAGCACGTTTTAGTCTTATTGTTGGTCTGGTCATTTAGCGTCAGAGTAATTGATGCTGTAACTGTTAACTGTACGGTTGAGATTGCTTCAGTTCCTTCAGGTGACCCTGATTCGCTTGATTTCGTCTCGGAAAGATCGTCCCGTCTGCATCGTGCAGATGATCCGCGAATTAGACGGTGAACATTAAAAGGTTATATTTTTGACTGTCGGCGTTTTCGATATCAAAACGTGAACTGAAGAGCTAAAGCTTAATATTGAATATCTTAAAAATTGTGGATAATTCGAGTTCCACGAACCTCAATCAGGATTTGTTTTATTTTGTCTGTTGAGCATAATGTGGTTGACTGTCCGCGCCCCAATCTCAAATTCTTAGAAAATAAATAAACAACTTAACATGCGTCAGTACGCTGTACACGAGGCGACACAAAACGTCACGATACGAATGCAAAAAAGTATATCCCCGGTACCACGAGATACCGCTTCGATTTACAGCGTATAAAGCGAATTGAAGCATTAATATACCTAGATACTATTAATTATTTATTGTCAATATAAATCACCATATACATGTGAGCATTCTATTTATAATGTTTTATAGACATTAAACCCTATTTAAGCTATCGAGAGACTGCAATGCTGACAACTTAAAGATATCATAAATCCGTACATTGGTCAGTGTTACGACTAACGGTAGATGTTTGTAAAATAATCATCAATTATTTGTTTTAAATGGTTCTATATGGTTCATTGATTTCTTTTCACGGTTGACTGTAATATCAATTATAAAGAGAGTTTTTATTGTAGAAATTTAGCAAGATCTATTGACATGCGTAATTCTATTCTCTTCGAGCATGAGCATAAAATGCTATAGCGCGTTTAATAACAGTGTTTTGAGTTTATGTTAGAGTTAAACTGAATATAATTTATTCACGTCGGATTTTTGGGCTTAACATTTGAGTTTTTCCAGCTGTTTAATTTAAACAAAACGGAACAGAAAAAAATGTTTTTCAAGCTGAGCACAGCCAGTAATGCTTAATTGCTAATGACGTCATCTATGTTAATTTTATGCGTGAACTTTTAACCAACTCATTTCCATTTACGACTTACTCTGAATATTTTTTGCATGCATTAAGATAGTATTTGGTATTGACATTCTATCGACTAGAATATCAAACAAATGGCAAAGACACTTGATCTCCTTGATCTTGTACGAGTAGATGTCAATTATGATTGGTTTTTGGAGTCTTTTTGTATTTTTTATTTCAACTCCAAATTTTGTTACTTTTACGGTCATCCCGTAGAACCCATATCGAAAATACAAAACCTGACCTGGGTTCGATTTCTAGCGCTGGCCTATTTTTTCTGTGCATCTATGTTTCAGTTTGTATTTTCGAGATGTCAATTAATCAAAATTGCATATTCACTTGGTATTTTATTCACCCCTATGCGGAAAATGAAGTAACTTATTTTAATTTACTTTTTTTTTTAAACCATCCACCTCCGTTTGAATAAAGTATACACATTTTCTTCGCATCTATTTCTTTAGCATCATCTGTAGCGTCTTCACACGTCCGATTCTGAATGGAAAGCTTAGTCATTAATAAAATAACGGTGCATCGGTACACATATGAGCATTTCATCGTCACGTCACTATCCACGCTACGTGCGCGTCCGCAGCGTCCATTATAAACATGTGGACCTTACGCATGAAACGTGCCGTCACCCGATTGATGATTGATGACTGATAAACCATCAGATAGGATTGACGAGGACGGTACCGTTAACTGGCGCTAATTGAGTTCAGCGAAATAAATTTTGACTGGTAGGTTTAAAAAGTATCAATGTTAAAGCAGGCTCAGGAAAATTTAAGCAAACAGTATATTTTTAACACGGTTATATGAGCGTCGCTTCTATATACAGCGTGTGTTTTTATTACGACCGCTAACTTTAAGGGTAGTTAGTAAAGGCCCTAATAAACATAATTTTTATGCTTCATTAAAAAATACTACTTTTGTTTGCGTTATTATAAATTAATTAGGTCGCAATGTATCACTATTTTATTTTTATTAGAAACGTTGCACTTGTTGATGTCGTAACTGTTACGGTATAGATCAGCTTCTCTCGTGTCAAATTATCGTAAACTATGCATTGCATGCAATTTTAATTAATTATTGTTAAACTTAAAATGTATTGCAATATCGCTCCATAACACTAAAATCAACGTGTGGTTACTATTTGCATTTGAACTGTTTCGTATAAAACGGAATCTTTAAACTACATTCTTCTGGTACGGAACCCGTAACAGGTCACCAATTTCCTATTCTTTGTCATCTTGTGTAAAGTACGAGTGAAATGTGATTGGTTTATTTCTTTCAACAGTACAATAAAAGGTAGGCCGTTGTCGGTGCGGCTATTATTTAAATAGTGCTCCTTGTTTGTCCAAATACAATTGTATGACCGGACAGGATGACGATATTCGGCCGCCGGAACTCTGTGCGTGCTAACTTGACCGGTTTTTCAAATGGCGACCAGTCAAGTAATAACAGTTAAAATATTAAACATGAAGACTTAGTGTTTGAGAGGATCGTTTTTAATTCAACGAGACAACGTATGTAGATGAGGATGTTATCTATAGGATGATTTCTGGATTAACATGGGACATTCTCACCTACCTATTAAACCGTCTGTCTACCCTGCTTTTTGTCTCTGTATAAAATTATTATACTGATTTGTTCTATGCAATAAATAATATTTGTGTTGTATCGTTTTGTATTGTATTCTTAAGAGCCAAACATGAAGCAGTTGCTGTTAGCGGACGATGCCATTGAAAAATATTAATACGATCTGAAACGAATTATTAAAATAAAAATCATATTTCTATCTTTCGTTTGGAAATCTGAACTTTCTTTCGTTCTGTCTGACTCAAGTTCACTTTTATGTTTTTTATAGTTTTTTTTTGTGTATTTGGTAGTTATTGATACAGTTCTGTTGTTCGTTTGTTTGTGTCAAAGTGCGAGTACACCTACGGTAAATAAATCTTCCTAAATCAGATTATTTTTGCTTTCCCTGCAGAATAATCCTTTGCACGTTTTAGGCATCTTTGAACAAGTTGCTGCAACGCATTATTATGGCCGCTTTACATGTTGGGCCAACGTCGGCTGACCTCATTGACGCGGTTGCCGGTTATACCTACGTTAGAATAAAATGGAACTCCATTTCAATAGAATCTGATAATGTAGACACTTCCAACCAACTAAACCCGAATTTTTAATCCCATGGAAAAAATGTAAACAAAATTTCGTCAAAGTGACATTTCAGGGGATCTCAAGGTACAGGGCAGCTAGAAGTCGTCCTTTGACTGAGGAGTCCATACAACATGAACGAAAAACAACGGAAAACGTAACATGAACAATTTAACTACAATAACACATAACAACAATATGAACAATTAAAAAATAACAGAACAAGAGTCACTGGAAAAAGATTACGAATTCAGTCTCGAATGTTAGTGCATTGAGTGAGTGACGTCTCGCGTCAAGCGGCCCACAGCTTAAAAACACGGGTGTAATACCAGGACAATAAATAAATTATGCATATGAAAACAGTATTCTCTTTGTAAATTAATTTAATCAAAGTGCAAATGCTAAAATAAAGATTTCTATCAATAAATTAAAATATTTTATTTTGATTATCTACGAGTAATACAGTTTTTAGTGGGAAGTCGATTTCTGACAAATGTGGAAACAATAAATATCTTGAATTCTGCAAATATTTTTCGATAACGGCAACACCTTTGTTTACATTTTTTCCGTGGGATTAAAAATCCGAGTTTAATATGAACACCAGGTTGCCTAGGTCTTGGTGATGTGACTATTATTCTTTTTTGATTCTTTATAGATTCTAATCACATCAGCAGGGACATATATAATTAAGTTTGTTCACGTTAGGGTGTCTTAAATTTCTAGAAAATTGACAGATTCTATTTAAATGTAGTTTACTACTGATCGACGTTGGCCCAACATGTAGAGCGTGCATTGCAATTGCTGAAGACAGCTTTAGCCCACACCACACAAGCGTAACGAATCGGTCAACCGTACAATTTGACAAGTTCGGAATCCGATGACAACCACAACTTGTCCCATCACTCAACCGTTATATGTGCATCAATAAAAAGCTCAAAACATACAGCTTAGCACACTGCATTAAAGTCCGTTTTTGAGGACTAGACTGTGCACAGCGAAGAGATTGGCCAGTGCAAGTATTGTGCTAGTCACCTGTCGGCGGCTGCATTCCAACAGGTACCGTTACTGCTATTCCGAGACCATTTCGACCGTCCGGTTCGATGCGTGATGTTTTGTCTCGTTTTAACGTTTTTTGTAAGAATGAGATAAACAGTGGTGCGTATCATGTGGCCGGTTATGCCAGTTCTGTAGGTAAGGATTATATTTTGTATAATTAACGCCTTTTTAATTTAATAACGTCTATGTAAAAAATCTGTTTATGGTTTACCTGTTATACCTACTTATACTGTATGCTAATATTTATTGTTCCTATCCTAACAATTTCTGATTTAAAAACTAAATTAAGAGGAAACCCTATTTCTGTATAAAAAAAGTCATGGAATAGTAAGGTGAAAAACAGAATAGATAATACAATCAATAGCGCCGAACTCTGGTACGAGTATAATTTGACACAAAATACAAAAGCTGACACGCTCACGCGTGCCAATGTAAATTTATGACCTGTGCCCGTAAAACGTAAGAAGAAGATAGATCAATGCACAGCACAAGGAAGTAGGTCCCGCTTCCTAGCACCCAGTTATTGCATACTAAACCAAGGTAGAGTTAAACTAGACGATTGTGTCACTAAATTGTGTGATATCCTGTTGACATCTACGGACGTGAAACGCCTGATAATAAATGATTTTTATTTTTTATTTTAATAAAGAGCGATCTCTTAAATAAATTTAAAATTTTGGGTGGAAGATATTATTAGTAGGTATAAGACCTGACTCAGAAGATACAGTGAATTGTCTAAAAAGTGATATCTGAATTGAAAATACAAACTGAAATATAGATGCACAGAAAAACCAGAAAAATAAGACCATCACTGGGAATCGAACCCAGGTCCTCGGTATTCCGTACCGCGTCCATCAGACCATCCATCAGTGGTGTAGCGGTACAGCACGCGGTACGGAATACCGAGGACCTGGGTTCGATTCCCAGTGATGGTCTTATTTTTCTGGTTTTTCTGTGCATCTATATTTCAGTTTGTATTTTCAATTTAGGTTTTACGGGATGACCGTAAAAGTAAAAATTTGGAATTGAAATAAAAAATACAAAAAGATTCCAAAAAACCAATCTTGATATCTGAATTTCCTTTTTCTTGATCTCATGTTCGTTTATTTTCAAGTGATAACTATGCGAAAAACTAATTCAATAACTATTCAACTAGATTAAGAAATCTGACAACTAAATTGCATCTCTGCCGCTTGGCTAGTTTTTCGCGTTTGTACCTATATGACGGCATACCTTCATACTTAGCTGGCAGCAGAATTTTTCAGTCTCTTGCATCACTTGAGCTGACTTGGCCTGCATAGATACAAACATAGTTATTAAATGCCAAGCTCTGAAACGATGATAATGTTGTTATCTGAATACGATACGGAGAGCAAACAAACATTTTTCTTATGAAACACACGAAGTAAATAATGTGTGGAAACGATTTACTGTGGACAGCATGTTTGTCTTGAGAACTCGATTAATTATTTATATGAACCAAGAAATCGATTGGTAATTGTTTAATCGATTTATTCATACGATATTGTTTAATCAAAATAGTCTCAATATTGTTTATTTTGTGGCATTCATTAAAAAATAATAGTGATTATTGCCCGGCTCGTTATAATTCTGATGAAAAAAAAACCACGGGCAGCAACGTAGTCGCTATCATAAATTGTCTAAATACTCAAAAACAACTAAACAGTTTTACATTCAGATACTTTTATGACCACTTAGACAGATCTCATGTCATGTTTATGATGATAGCGACAGTAGCTTCATGGGCTGGAGATGACGATAGGTACAATTTAATAATATGTAGGCTCATACTTACTGGTTTATCTTAATTACTCTTTAACAATGATAACCGAAAAATAGTTAGGTAAGTACGCATAGTCAAACAAACTGAATCATGTACCAGGGTGGAATCTTTGTGCCACTAATGTTATATTGACATCCCATACTTTTGTCAGGGAAATCATAGTGAAATTAATTATTAAAAGGTTCCACCTTGGTTCATGAAACAGCTTGTTTGACTGTACATAGTCGATCCAGTTGAATCATCTTAACTATGTCTTAACGTAGACGCAGACCGTTCCTAGATTCCTAGAGTAAGTTTCAAAATCATTTCCCTTGTCAGGCATTAATATTTTTTTTGACTTTGGTAGGTGTCGTTTTTGTTTTAGTAGCTCCTAAAACTTTATGGGATCGCTTACCCAGGCTATCCGTTGAATAATGGCGTATAAAAATAATCGTGCTCTAGCAGAAGCACGACTAGGACTTTATATTAGAAAAAAATCTTATTGGGATTAATTAAAAGTCATAGTATGTATGTATGTATGTAAATACTTTATTGTACATAAAACACAAAAATAATACAAAAAGAAAACAACAAAACAAAAGAGTACAAAGGCGAACTTATCCCTAAAAGGGATCTTTTCAAGCTAACCTAATATATAACCCATAGTTTAATGACAAACCTTTTAATTCTAAATGTTGTCATTATATTAACAAGTCACAAGGTACAAGCTGTGTACAAGCTGAGCCTAATTTGGGGTGGACCAAGTAACGTTAAGTTTTATTTTAGTTTTCCACGTAGGTATATATTTTATTATTTGTGTTTTGAAATTTGCGTGAAATGTTATAATGTATTGTTCTAAGCATTGAAAGTAACTTAGAGAATTATCATACAATGGAACACAGCCTATTAGTTCCGACTCTCCCTATATATACTGTAGCCTTTGGTTCCGACGACAGGGCTATGAAATCAGCTATCAACGTCAATGCTTCCAAAAAAATACAGCTTGCAAAAACTAGGTAGGTACTGAAGTTTGACCGCTATGTGTGTCTGTCTCTGGCACCATAGCTCTTAAACGGGTGAAGCGATTAGAATGCATTTTTTTTATTTGAAAGCAAATTTTCTAGCGATGGTTCTATATGTTTTATCAAAATCGGTTCAGCCGTTTTTTAGATATTAAACTTTGGTGACAAAGTCGGGGTTTTCCAACTTTTTGTTCGTTGGGTTAAGTTATAGTAATAAAAAAATACATCTATAACAAAATCGCTTTAATAGGAATACATTCAGAAATAACCATTGCAATCTCATAAAGTAAACAATACCAGCAAAATTCCCAAGCAAATCAAGGCAAAAACGTCTGCTTACCGAATTACAAAACGCTGACACGTCTTAATCGCGTCGTTATTATGTCGTGAAGGAATTTGCACAACCAAGTTACGGAACGCTTAACCGTGTCAACTAACCATTGAGCCTGATCCCTGTTCCCTAACACCCCGATACTTTCCACTAAGCATTCTTAAGATTCAGAGAGCTCTTGTTTAACTAGTTTGATTAGCCAGAAGGTTTGAATTACGCGGTGTCGTTAAAAAAGCCGTAGCTTCGTAAATTGCAAAGTTGAATTGCGACACCGCGGTTCGTCGACCTGAGCACAAAAACAATGGTTTATCTCTTGAATTAATTGTGGGTGGAAAATGCAGTGCTGCCTTATGTTTGTATGTTTGTTTTTTATTTAGTCACTGGAATGATTCATTTAAATATACACCGTGCTATTTTTGATATCCGTTAACTTTAATGGGACAACAAACAGGTCCAATAAAGTTAATTTTTCTAAGACACTAGTGGTCTAATTCTTACCTGTTAAAAGATAATCAAGAGTTAAGATAATTAATTTAGATAATTGATTTTAATTTGGTATATTTTTGATAGTGACAAAAATATGCTAGCAACAATGCAGCCTTACCCGGCTCTAGAGTAAACTTGTTACGCTGTGGGTCGGGCGCAGGCTGAAAATCAGCGCTGCAAGTTTCCTTTGCTCGCAGCTTATGCTGAGCCTGAACCCATTGCCACCTGCTATGTTTTTTTTAGTCCATAACTAATCCGTTTTTAATTCACACATATTTAGCAAAAGAAAATTAAACTTGTGGATGTTTTGATATCTTTCTTATGTGTCACGTCAATGTTACTTGTCAAATTTGTTTATTTTACCATTTAACTATTAACAATGACTGTGAAGTTATTACGGTATATGCATGAAAAAAGTTTTTTTTTCATTTGACGAAAAAGATAATTATCAGGTAGTTCATATCAATGAACTGAGCCGTCTGCCGGAGTTAACGGATATAAAAAAAACACGGTGTAGGTATATGTATCATTATGTAATCATTAGACTGCCACGAGAGTTAAAATATCATTGGGTCACTAAATAATTTGTATCGGTACCGTCGTATCAAAGTTGCGATTACCAATATAATGTTTTTTATATAACAATACAACATACATGTTTTTGCCCTTGACTGTACGGAATTCTGACTCCGACTCGCACTTGGGCAGTTTTTCAGAACTATGTTATGTTATCTATGTTAGTGTTAATTTTGGAATTCAATTGGGGATGTCCCAGCCCACCCGCATTGATGCAGTAGTACTAATTAACAGATAAGATAACATTTATCTCTCTTGATTAAAAGCTTCACTTTTGAAGGCCTTGAATGTTACGTTCTGTTTTTGTACTTAAAGGACATAGGTATACTAAAATGTACACCGTGTTTTTCTTGATTTCCGTTAACTTCGGCTGACGCTCAGTTTATTGATAGAAACTCCTGGCAATAAAATGTTGGCCAAATCCATTTTATTAGTTAAAAAAAGTTTTTTACAGTCATTGTTAAAGATCAAATTGTATAATAAACAAATTTGACGAGTGGCATTGACGTGAAACATAAGAGACAAAAAAAAACCCTTTTAAACTTTCTTTAATTTATAAAAACACTTTAGTTATGGACTTAAAATAAACGTCATAAATTAAGAACCACATTCCGCCTAATATTATATTAATTTTCGATTATCTTATAAGTTACTGTTTAAAAGATAATCAAGAATTTAGTCCACTAGTCTACAATTTAAGTCACTAGTGTCTTGGAGCAATTAACTTCATTTGGCCTGTTGAACGATCCCTTAACGTATTTACTACATCTCTTATTTATTATCATGACTTGAATAGTATCAAAGGCTTTGAAAACGTCGGTGTTCAAACATACCACAAACCAAATTGCTTCAATTTTTTTGTAACATCCCAAAGCGTTAAAAACATCTATACTTTTGTATCACTTTAGCCTTACACAATGCTGTAGCACTGCACTCGCTTTCGCTTCGTTTCTTTATCACTTAGACAAAGGAGAATATAGGCCCTGGATGCCAAGGTAAAAAAGAACTGGATAGTTTTGTTCAGGAAGTTTTCATTCGGCAAGATTACGAGTACTTCAGTAGCGGAAACTGTACGATAACATTTTATGTCCTCTATTGTAGTACGGACACGTTGCCATGCGACTATGTATCAAAAACGTTCCTAGCCGAACGAGGAATAAACTGAGGAAATTTGATGTTGTTTATAAAGGTACTGGTGTACCTACCTAAATTAAGAAATAATCAACCTAAACTCCGCAAAAGTTCGTATGAATAAAAAGAAATAGAAACTTCTTTTCGACAAACATTATTTAATTGGATGTCAGTTACATTACCTTAGTAGATTTTCATTTTCACTGGTAGGGTAATATTTAAAAAAAATTGCAAGATCTACTATTTTAATAAATTGATGAAGTTAAGTCGTTTCATTACTTTTATTTCCTGTCTAAGATATTATATTATTATTTGTGCACTAATATCATAATTTTTTGTTTTCAGGTAAGTCAAGTTCCAAATGAATGGTTAAATATTTAACTGATCTGAAAAATGGAAGCGATAAGAATATGGCCTATACATTGACCTCCAAAGTAAGTATATTTTAGAAGATAACTAAGAAACGAATACAAGCAATATCCTGAAGTATATTATGTATTCAATTTAATTGGATTTTGATAAAACTTGGGTAAGACGGAACCACCCTGCTCAATGTAAATACATGTATACTACTCAGTCAAAAATATTTAGAACTTACAGACGATTCTCTAGAGTAATAAATAGACAAGGATTCCCAACTTACTTGCTTGTATATAGTATATGGTAAAATAGACTTTAAAATATAGATAAAAAGAAACTATTGATCCAAATATTTGAATCAATTTGATGTCCTTTTGAATGCAGACTGAACAGACTTGTTCCTAGATCTAAAAATTAAACTAGTTAGCTAATTAATTCTATTTTTTTTATTGGAATCTTTAATCGTATCTTTAACGGTAAAATCTAGTATATAACATGAAAAAGTTATTTATTGAATCAGGCTTTACTTTACGGAGGTCCATATCAATGAACTAAAAGAATTTCTTTGCTCACCCGCGACCTTATAATAGAGCAGCTACGTTTATGCAATATAGGCGTATTCATGTTCATGCAGTTCCTCCACCTTCACTGTAAAACACACACACAAACCCATCTATCACCACTACCACACTATACTGACGCGTTTCAAACTCAACCAGAGCTCATCTTCAGAGCAACACAACGGTACACCATGCTACCATCTGGTTCTTACAGTGTGGAGGTGGAGGAACTGCATAAACACGGATATTATATTGCATAAACGTAGCTGTCATTCATAAGGTCGCGGGTGAGCAAAGAAATTCTTTTAGTTCATGCAAAAGTTATTTGATTAAATCCTCGCACTTGTATTAGGTACGAAAAAAAAAACGTTTATTATTAGATGTATTGTTTTTACGACCCGAGGTTCTTTGTGTTTTTGATAATGGCCAGAAGTTGTACTTTATAAAGATTCCTTCGTCCAGTAAAAGGAAAATCAGGTTATGAAGAAAACCTTATAATTGTTTGGAATCAGTATAATTACATGTACAATGATGAATTGTGAGCAAAAAATGATTCTGAAACTTTGATACAGGAAACTTTGTTCTGAGGAGAGAAAACTGCCTTTAATTTTTTTTAAATATTTTAATTTATATATAAGTAAGATAAATGGTGAAGAATGAAAAACCTCATTTCACATTTCTATAGGTATAAAATATTTGAGGTGGGCAAGTAGGCAACCGATTCACTCACTTTCATTGCGCCGATTTTTGAGACACTTGTGGAGAGAGAGAGAGAGTGAGATATAGAGAGTATAAAAACAGAATGAAATCATTAACAAAAGGTATTTTCACTGTATTCAGTAAGTACTTTAGACAGGCATTAAACATTAATGAAATCCTAGAATAAAGTTCATTTACCTTCCAACGTATTTAGGTGCAAAATAATTAATGAATCAATTAAAAGGCGAAACGTAGTTCGAGCAAACGATATTAATTCAAACTGATCAATATGCAAAACGAATTACTGCCAATAGTTTTCGGCGGCTCAACTCTTATGCCAACTGAAGCAGAAAAACGTTGAGCTGCGAAGCATTACTCTGCGTAACAACTTGCATCAGTGAAACGTTTTCTGCGAAACAAAAATCTGCTAATCGTTTGTTGGCCAACTTTGTGTAGGAAGATATCACTAAGTATCTCTTCTCTGTTATAATTTCTTCCCTACGCCAAATTAGTATTATGTAGAAGTCGCCGGCAATGTCAATGTTATGTTCGTAAATACGCGAATGCTACGAGTCACGCCACCCGGTCGTTGCTCCTCGAAAAATGGCGCCCGCGCAGGTTCCAAGTTATATAACTCGACAGGTTTCCTTATTTATATCACAAATGTTTCCTTATTATCCTATTGGCCAACGTTTGTCTCGTTATCGACACCTTATAACACTGGTTACATATTTAAAAGGTTGTGGTAAAATGTTGCGTTATTAAATGTTGAGCTATATCCAATCCAAATCCAAAAGTCCACTGCTAAAATGAACGACAGACAACTCGGCACTTACATCCATCGGTTGCCCACAACCCAATGTCGTCAGGCCATCTAGTTGGAGGTCTGTCAACGCTTCGTCTTCCGGTGCGTAGTCGCCACTCGAGGACTTCTCTCCCCTAACGGTTATTTGGTTTTCGAGCGATGTGGCCCGCCCATTGCCACTTCAACTTGCATATTCTTGAGCTATGTCGGTCACTTTTGTTCTTCAGCGAATTTCCGTATTCCGAATTCTATCGCGCAACGAAACTCCGAGCATAAAATTAGCTATATGTATGCAGACAATTTTTAACTAACTACAACACCAATCTATTCCTGTCGGGATTAATAATAAATATGCCTTTTCCATTCAGCCGGTGTCTCAAAAGGTTTCAATCATTAGAACGTTTATTTGATAAGCCCGTCGACTTATTAATTTTGCGACGCACAATCTATTCTGACAACGTAATTTATTATTTATTATGTTCCAATACGAAGGACATTCTCGATATTGATAAAGATTAAAGACATTATCTGCCCGTTGATAGCTGAATTAGGTGAAAGCTGTATCATTTGGTGAAGTGGAACTGATGATGAAGACCACAGTTGACCATCGGAGTTAGTGATCAATAACAAGTATTTCACGGGTTGAATTAAAATTACTTTGACACAATTGCTAAGTAATTTATGCTCCTCGTAATGCATATGGTAAAACGGGTTGTGAAGCACCAGGACTCCTCAATAATGAATGTCTCTGCAACGAAAAAAGCAATCTTTCGTAATAGGTTACAAGAAATTGATATTAAACTAGTGTATCTTAGATTATTTACACTTACAAATGTGAAAAAAACATAATAACAAAAAAATTTAACCGACTACAAAAAACCATGAAAATAATTTTCTACCAGTCTGAAGTCGGTCGGTGCCTCAGCACGAGCCAGCAGGAGTGATTGAAGCCCAACATATAGTGCGTAGGTGAGGTAGATACGAGTAGGTCCACTCCTGCTGACCTGGCTCGTGCTGAGGCACCGACCGACTTCATGCTGGTAGAAAATTATTTTCATGATTTTTGTGTAGTTGGTTCAATTTTTTGTTATAAAGTTTTTTTTAAATCTTTCTTGATTATGTCCATATCTTTCAATGCTTAACGTAAAAAAAGCGTCAATTTTATTATTACCTTTAATTTAAGTATTTTACTTACTTAGGTACTTGATTCTTAATTCCTAAATACATTATTTAATTTGAAGTTACACATGTGTGGTTTATTATTATTTCGGTCTGGCTTCCCAACAGAATAAATTTTTACTAGGTAGTAGCAATGTGTAAAAACTATGCGCCGTACAATGCGATTTAACAAGCGTACTTTGTTGGACGCCCTCCAGCTAAATAGAGTGATGATCACTGACGGAAAATCGCTGACAAAAGCGGGATGCTACAAGCAAAGACACGGTGAAATGGGGAGTATTAGGGTGGCCTAAAAAAGTCCAGCAGTGTACTGTGCTATAGTCCTATGGTGGTGTTGACGATAGTGACGATGATTATGATGAATTGAAAACTGTGAGTTATATAAGGTAAATCGTATAATTTTAAAAATCAGAAATCTCTAAGTGATTTGATGTCTTTTAATTTCTTCCCACTTCGCCTCAAAGAACCAGGATCCATATTTGGATGTCATTACAAGCTTTACTTTTCTACCAGATTTCATCTGATCAACGAACTGATGTATGGGTATGCTTGCTGATAAGGCTTAATCTTGGCCTTTGACCACAGTTGTATTTAATATTACTAAAATGTGAAGATTCAACAGCTTGGTCATTATCGGTGTTTGTAAACATGCAAGTTTATCAACTTGTAGTCTTTCATGTCATATCTGTGTGTTATTTCGATACCGCGTGAGCAAAGGTAAAACCTTGTTACCAATACCCATCTCTTATCTTTGTTGATTTATTAAGTTGCTAATTAATTCAGTGTTGCAGTGGAAATTCCACCACGTTTACGCGAAGTTGTAATCGTTTATGCTACATACGGCAATTATCATCAGGGTTTGTGTCATAAACTTCATGAGGCACATTACTTTAGTTGTTTTATTTATTAAAGTAAAGGTTCTGCTGTAATCTACTCCTTACTTCTTCCTGTCAAAAAGTTCCGATCGCGTTAGATCGCTCTTAATCGATAAGGCCGCCTATTGCATACCTGGTAATTTTTCTCTCTGTGTGTGTACCTGTTTCTGTATCGCTTACTATATGTGGTGTTCAATAAAGAGTAATTGTATTGTACAGATGTAGTACAAAATGATTTTTCTTCGTACTTTATCGGAAAAGTTCGAATTTATCGTACTCTCTCAATCAGCCTCTGTGCTAATCAATCAATTCAAATTTAGGAAAAGTGGCTCCATCAATTTTTTGATGATTCTGCCAGTGTCGAGCTGTGCTAATCGTTTTTGTTACTTTAACATTTGTCACTTCTTCTTCTTCTCTTTTAAAATATGGCTTTTCTGTCCTAATTAATAGGTGTCAAAGTAAACTCTGTTGTACGGTGATTGTAGTTTTTGCAACTTGATAGTAAAATTCCAGAAACCACGCGGAGACAACTTGCGGATTAAAAATTGTCAGACACGAGAGCAATATAGAATTTTTGGATCACTGTTCACTGTTAAGGTTAATCGCCGCATAAAACACTATCAAAATTATACTTTTTTTTTTCAACTAGCCAAAGAAACAGAAATAGCAAAATTAGATATTGTCTACATCCGCCATGTTCGAATGCTACAAATCGAATCCATTTGACACTGAATAATAAAGTTCCATATTAATGAATACGCAGATGTCACTTATTTAATACAATAATTGACTGCCACTTCGGGTGCCGTCGTATTCCGAGTTTTCCCGATGGAAACCATTTTGCACTACATCTGTATTGTACGAGTATAACCTTTAAGTTGCACAACAGAAGATTTAACTATGAATATTTTGCAATTTAATTTTCTGCGTTGCGTTGGTGTTTAAAACTTTTATTAATAATTTTATGTTGAGCAAAATTGTTACGACTCTTTTTTCAATAGTATCGGTATTGATTTTGTTAAATATGCGGGCCGAATTCTATGCGGGCAGAATAAGTTAGTCATTAACTACGTCTTTTGTCATAATTCAGTGGAATAAGCAAGGGGACGTCCTGTTTGCGTTACAACTATTTTTATACGGTGCTTGGTGAAGTTCTGATACTAAGTTTAAGAGAGAAGCTCAAAGATTTTAAATGATAACAAAACGGATAACTCACGTCTGAAATCGAGTTTATCTCGACATGTTTCGGGCTAATCCGTAACCCGTCTTTCTCCTAGTCGTCGTCCGTTTTGTTATCATTTAAAATAAGTGAGTCTCACGGCAGTTTCATGTTTCAGTTTCTTGTAATTGTGTACTATAAAACTGTTTTTGCGAATAGCGAATAAATTATTCTTATTCTTATTATGTTCAAAAAAGCTCAAAGATGTTGAAAAATATTTAACCCGATTGGTCGAAAGGACTGGATTAGATAAAAGATTGGAATTATTTAAATTATTCTCGTAAAGCGCTCAAGAGAAAAAAGGATGAGAACTAAATATTACTAGGTATATTAAACTCCCTACAAAAGGAATCGATGCGTATTAAAATACTTATGTATTAACATTTAATTTACATAAAGCCGTTGGACACATCAATCCTGACCTCATACCGAAAGTAACCTCTCATAAAATGTTAAATCTTTCCTAACCTCCACTGCTTCCAGAATTGCCAACTTTACGGCATGAAATCTTGTCATTGAAATTCCAGAACCTTGAACTTCCCTTTAACAAGCCGAAGCAGTAATAAAACTTCGTATTAACACTCTTCGTCTAATAGTAAAACAAACAAACTGACGTTGAGACCTCACTCGCGGTGTACCCGAGGTGAACGAACCCTTTCGGCAAACCTGTTAGGGATATAGTTGATGGCGCTCCTTACTTAAGTTTTTAAACAAGTTAACGTTGATATTAGCTTATCCTTTATTAAGCTAATTTGTATTCAATGATTAGCTCCGCCCGTCGCGAATACAGAAAGCACATTTAATTACTAAAATGCTTTTAAATTGCAAACATTGTTAACTTTTTTATAATTTCATTCTCTTGCTCATGAACTTCGAGTACAAGTTACGCTTCGCTTTGTATGAAATGACAAATGAGACATTACTTTCACAAAAATATTTAAACCATGTTTCTCCACTAAACAACTGAACTATGATTGATTCATACATAAATACTTATGACATTTACGCGAACGCCAGAAAATACCTTAGTATAGGTAGTGCCACGAGAATTGAAGTGAATGATTACACACACAGCTACAAAAAGAACTGAATGCACAAATGGAGAATGAATGAAATGATTAAGTAAATGACAAAATCCTGCTGTACGACATGTTCTTGTGTGCGTGACCTCAACTCTGGTGGCACTAGGTATACCTAACTATACAAATAATCAACCGAGTTTACTTTAATTTTATTAATTGATTTAATTTAATTTCATTGTAATTTTATAACTTGACATTGTATTATTTATAATCAGAAATGAACGCATTTATCTACCGAGTTCAATCTCAATCTCATGACCTCTCAACAAGGGTGTAAAGGGTTGAAAATGAACCCTTTGAACCTTTTGCTTATTGACGTATGAAAATATTTAGCATTTAAGATAAAAGGTAAAGTAAGGAAGATTCACTGATATAATTGTAATATTTTTCGGCGCTTTAGTAATTTTCCACATATTTTTTAATAAGTTGTTTATATTTTATTTCGCTTTCCATTTACTTAATTTCAAGTAAATAACAATGGCTACAAATTTATATCTTCAACCGTGTACAATATCATTTCAATAGCTCACCTAGATAACGCCAATGTAATGCCCGGAATGATTGTCGTCCTTGGAATACAAACACAATAGATAACAATACATTTTAACTATAAAAAAACTATCGTGTCGAGGTAAATCGTTGTTTACACTATAATATAGAATACAGTGTG
Organism: Choristoneura fumiferana; assembly: GCF_025370935.1. Taxonomy (NCBI): domain Eukaryota; kingdom Metazoa; phylum Arthropoda; class Insecta; order Lepidoptera; family Tortricidae; genus Choristoneura; species Choristoneura fumiferana. The sequence goes on from NC_133473.1 coordinate 6,635,863, forward strand.
TCAATAAAGAATCGAAAACGGATGAAACATTTCGAAAAGCTGCTCATACAAGAACATATTATCATTACACATTCAAACACTTCAAACAAAATATGACAGTTACGAAGAAAGTAGCGTTTTTTTTTATTTCTGCCTATTTAAAATTCCGACTTAACGTAACTTTTATGTTCCGTTAAATGGTTTTAACTAATAAAGTTTCTAAGTAATTCTTTTACTTATTTATTCAAATAAATAAAATAACGAATGGATTAAATGTATCTATTAAAGAATTAAAACCTCAACTTTGATAAAAGAAGAATTAATTTATTGAATTCGTAATTGTACGTATTTTTCTTTATACTTAAACCCGCGATTTCGTCTGCCATAAATTCGTCCCGTGGAAAATATGCAATTTTCCAGTTTAAAACACTATTATCCCTACTAGATATCACCTACATCGTTTCAGCGGTTTAAGCTTGAATAACTAACAGACAGAGTTACTTTCCTATTTTTAATATTAGTAGGGATTATAGTGTGTATTTTATTCAATGTCTAATAATTCAATAATTGGCTTAAAAAAAGTGAAAGTCGCGATCACTCATTACGTCCCTCAATCATCCGAGGAAAGCATTATGCAGTAGAGATTAAAATATCAATGAAATTTGGAGTACAGATGTCTTGTCAAAGCCGCTATTTAGTTTTGTAATTAACTTACAAAAATAAAAATTTATAGGGGGGGCACTCCATACACGTACTTAACAGAAATTGAAAAAAAAAAAATTTTTTTGTAACTCGCATCAACGTGTGGCACATAGTTTGACAGCTCTTTTGAAAAGATAGTAAGGTTTCTCAAAAACTTTTTTGATGAGGTAAAGATTTCCGGAAATAATCGCTCCCAAAGTAGCAAAAATGGTGTCCCCCCCCCTCTATCTTGTAAACCGTTTGTCCAACACGCTCTTGTCCGGTTTATTTTATTTTATTTCGATACTACATTATGCATAACCGCATCCAAAAAGTAGCACACGACCACCTGTTGCCAACCAGTCATCTTGACATTTGAACTTCGCTTAAATTTCTTTCTTCAACGCACGAGACGACCTCTTGAGTGCTAAACAAAATCTATTCGAATACGATTAACATCTTTAATACCGACCGTTTGCAGTTTGTATTATATATACCTATACCTAATGTAGGTTTTTAAGTAAGTAGATTTAGGCAAATTTGAATTCTTTTGTGTGTATAATACATACATAAACTTGTTTTCACATATTTCAGCTAATCTAACCCCGTATTTTCACACACGTTTTTGATTTGACGTTGTATCCATTACCATTATTTACCATAGAATTAACTATCTATAATGTCCATAAAAATATTTAATCAGTTACCGCAACGTTTGTGACAAACCATTACCCCGATTTTCAAATTTAGACATGAATTGAAAAAATGGTTGACAGAAATGTGTTTATATTCTGTAACGGATTATTTTAACTAATATTTAATTAATAATTAACTCATTTAATTCGAGTAACTTAGTGACTCATACATAATTGTTTTAGTAAGAACTTATTAGCTAAGTGTTAGTTAAATTTAACAAAATAATAATTAATTATGAAAAAAAAATTAGTTTAATTATTATATTTTCTTAAATTTATTCTGATCAGTTGACATTTTTATCATAATTATTCATAAATATAAATATAAAACTTTATATTTTGCATGCTATTATTATAGTTAGCTAAGAGTGTGAACATTTTTTATTGCTTTAAATTTAAGACCATTATACCAACACTTATTGCAAATAAATGAATTATAAATGAATTATCATTAAGGGCATTAAAAATATTCTATCTACTTCTTCTATATGTTACTCAGTTGATAGTAACTATATAGTATAGATTTAACTATCCCACTAATATTATAAATGCGAAAGTTTGTAAGTCTGTTTATTTGTTGATTCGTTTGTTTGTTACTTCATCACGTCTAAACCACTGAACCGGTTTAATGGAAATTCGGTATACAGATAGTTTAAATCCCGGTTTAGTTCCCGCGATATAGCGATACCTAAACGAATTTTTCGCGGACGGAGTCACGGGTAACGGCTAGTATGTTAATAATTGAAAATCAAATAATTACGAATTCGGAGTTGCAAATAACATCTTTTAGGGAAGACGTAGTAACAGACGACTGTACAATAAAATGTCTAGGTCTAGAAGTCTTTAGCATGATTATAGTCATATTACTAAGTCATGCATGATGTTATTTAGTAGCAAGCACATATTACATTGCGGTACATGCGGGCGACCACGGGTTGATAGAATCACTAACAAAGCGTATTTATGGGAGTTTTAGACTTCTTAAGTTTCGCGAAACTCACATTCCATAACTAAAGCGCTTTATTCTAAAATATCTGAGGCAGACGTCCCAGTGCTGGTCACTTAGTAGCCCAATAGTATCTTTAACATTACGTAACATGGAGGTGTACAGCAGGTTGTCGTCTATTGGGCATCGGCACGTCGAGTACTGGGATATTTTCCTTATTAAGCTGTATAATTTTTAAAGCCCATTAAAAATTAAGAATAATCTCTAGTTTATCTAAAATTAATCCTGTTTTAAAGCCCTTTTAATTACTTGATTAACGATCGTACACCTAATCTAATGCGGATTAACGAATACGTAATACACGTCTAAGCCCGCAGAAAACTAATTTATTTTATGAACCTCTTGTGAGATTTGAAGATGGACCAAAACCTTGGTAATTTATACAAAATATTCAAAATATCAGTCAGAAGCGTTTTGATATGCCAGCACGTTTCTAAATCACATTTTTTATTTATGATCGGGCTGTTTAAAAAAAAACACCAACAAAACAATTGACTTCTATCTCATGTCATGTCAAAGTAAGTATAGATGAGATCGAAGATGTGGTTAACTAGTAGTGGTTGTTTTAAGCTCGTATTATAAACTACACTCAGGTAAAGTAGCGTACCTACTCAATACTATACTTAGTTACATGTTCCGGTCAATAGCATACTAACGGATCATTAAATATGATACAGAGTGACTGCCGTACATACTTGAGTACAGTTTATTAATACGGGATTAAACTCTCAAGTGTCGTGGGTGCGTCTTGGATCGGCGCCGGCGCTGCGAAGGAAGGAAAGCGTATCGATCCCTGCACCAGAATGCTTCCGGATTCACGTTGGTACTAAGTCAGCTTTGTCGTCAAGCGCACGGTGGTAGATACGAAATCAATACCTACTTTCTGATGTCCTTTCAATCGTTCAAAGGCAAACTAGAAGAGATCCCTTTAATTGATAAATTCGCCTTTGTATATCTCTGTATCTTGTTAACTGTTATTTTCATGTGTTTTATGTACAACTAGCCTATTGCCCGCGACTCCGTATGCATAGAATTCATTTATCGGTATCCCGCGGGAACTATTCGATTTTCGGTGACACAAACTATCCCATGTCCTTTTCCGGGATTCAAACTATCTTTAGACATGACGTAATGTGTTAACAAACAAACAAACAGACTTACTTTCTCATTTATAACATTAGTGGGAGAAAAACTTGTACCTACAATGCAATACAATACTTATTCAGAGAGCAGAAGACGTCTAATGTCTATAAATGAACAAAGTTAAATGTTTTGCTACCCGAGAATGCTTAAAAGTCAAACGAAAAAAGAAAGTTATTTTAATAGCAAACATAACAGAATTAACTAGTTCAAATCTAGACGACCTGATTACGCAACGATATAAAATAAATCATTTTAAAATATTGCAATAAGAATGCGATTCGGCATGCATTTGGTACACTGCGTTATGCCTACCTCGGTAACTGCATTTTTGCGCCGACTGGTTACTAGGCAAGCTATAGCGATAACACAGTTGAAAGTAAAAAAAATAAAACTTTACTTCACGATTAAATTAAACAGTACAAGTTTTTCAAGTCAAGAAACACTTTTTATGTTTCACTAATCAACATTCCCTATCCTTTTATCACATCGCCTAAAACGTTACTGAAACAACTAAGGTTGTTTGTAGGTATCTTGTATCAAATATTGTTACAGAATTACTATAATACACTGCGACTTTTCGCTAATTTCAGTTCATCGTTCCAGTCACCTGTTTACGTTGGTTGTTGTCTTTTTTAAATTAGACCAAGTTACCCCGTATTAACTATATTAACCCACTGCTAGCTAAAGCGATGCTTAGGGCGTTACTCTAAGATTTTTTAACATCGTCTTAACATTTATTCCTGGACTATTTGTTTGTTACTTTAACTGTATGATATACTATTCGTGCCCAGGAACCTTAATGTTTTAATAAAAATGGAACAAAACATTTATCAAGTCAATTTCGTGACATTTATCGATTTTTCACACAATCGTGACTAATGGCTTTCAAAACAGGCAGTGATTTCATGCATATTTAAACTAGTTCACATGGTGAGCCTTTCGGGCTCCTAACCTAAAACCTTTGAAGCTATTAACGTCAATGTCCTCAGTAATAATTGGAAAACGAATGAAAAATCGATAGTCGCAGCCTGTAGGTACATAATCACCATATAACAATGTAGCAATTACGTCACAATCAACTCTTTTTAGCATACTAGAACAATCGGGTAAAACGGGGAAACATACGATTCACTTGTCAAAGGTAATCGCGATTGGGAATCGTGTTTTGTTAGAGTTACCCTGCATTGTTTAGAAAATTATTTATTAGGGGATATCGAGTCAATAAGTTACTAACCTCTATCCGTGATTTCTCTCTCCCGACTAAGTATTATGTCTGCAATTATCCAGTGTTGTCTATAGACAAAAAAACATGCTAGATAAATTAAGAACTAAATTTGCAACTTGCCGTATTTTCGATAATTACACATGTTTACACATCTAGCTACTCTAAAATTGAGTAGTAACAAGTGAAATTGTCGTCAAATCCAAAGAGTCATGTCCATTGAATCGCATAGGACTCTTACATGACCGTCTGACGTACGGTGTATGTGGGCCGTGAACACTAAAAAATAAAATTTACAAGCTGCTTGCAAACTAACTTAGAAATACAGTTAAATGTTTACTAGAGCAAACTCTTATGCATATAATTTCCATTAACAATGAATTAATTAATTTATAACAAACCCTAAACACAACACAATTAACATTGATTAGAACTGACGAGTTCATTTCTGTTAAACTTTAAAAAGAACTTGAGTAGGCCATTCACAGTTTTTCCCACGGCAACCACAATCTTATCAGCCGACGCATCTGATATAATTCTCATAAAGAACTCAAGTGAGAATACATCCCTTTTAATATACGTACCGTTACACGTTACATTTTAGTACTACAGTTCTAATTATAACAAACAACGAGAAAAATTATCCAAGCAAGTACAATTTGATAAAAATACTTAAGTGACTCTCTACTGGTGTACAGAATTTTCATTTGCTATAAAGAGATTTATTTAACCTATCCCAACTTACAACAACCTTACGTTTACATTTATAAAAATTTTAAAAGCAGCAAAGTTAGTGCAATGAGGGTTTATCATCAAATTATCGACACTTAATTAATCGAATTTTATTTCAAAGTCAACATTTTAAGTATTTTCATTTCATCGACAATTCAATTCGTGGAATTGTCGTTACAAGTAATTTCAATTCATATATTTTTAATTGTCCGATGATCCATTGTATAGTTGTATTATTTCACACAAAACGTTACGTAATTTATTGTTTTTTCTTAAATAACATAAAACTTCCTTCACGTAAAATCACTTGAATATGAGTTATTTTGCAATTAACCTAACGTACTTTTCTGGTATCAGTTTGATTGTGCGAGGGTCACAGTTCTAACCTAACCTAACCTAAGTACTTTTCTGGTAACAGTTTGATTCTGCAAGGGTCGCAGTTCTAACCTAACCTAACCTACTTTTCTCGTATCAGTTCGATTGTGCGAGAGCCACAGTTCTAACCTAACCTAACCTACTTTTCTGGTAACAGTTTGAATCTGCAAGGGTCGCAGTTCAAACCTAACCTAACCTACTTTTCTGGTAGCAGTTCTAACATCTATCTAAAAATATGAATAGGTTCTACCCTAGTACACGGCTTAGTTTCCTCGACTGTACGTGTTGTCGATTATTATAAAATGTGTTGTATTAAAACTGCGTAGTAATGAACATCGTTGTTTTGTAATTCTGTCATTTAAAATTGTTGCAAAACGAATCATCTGCCAAATAATATTCCTAACAACAGTTTTTCTATGAAATAATAAAAATTGGAATGAACTGGTCACGAAACAAAATTCCATCAAACGATAATACTAGAACTAAATTTTCCATAAAACATTTTCGATGAAATGATATTCGATGTAGTTTGTCGGTAAAACAAGGGACACCCGTGCAATGTGATTATGGGAAACAAAATTATACTCGTACGTATACGAGTACTGTAGGTATTTCCCCTGTTATCAGCAGAAATTTGTGTTTTATGATTTCGTTAAACTACTGATTCATAGACTAACATTGCTGTACGGTAAACAAACATTACGCTGTTATTGTGACCTTCACGACCTCTGAAATTACGTGCCGGTCGTGTGAATTCCCCTTACCCGCAGCCTGTGGAACACAAACAATCACAGACTTAGGCGGTTGTCACACTGCCGCCGCATCCCGTTGCGGCGTACGGAGCAACGAATTCGCGTGCAGTGATGACGCAACTGCGGTGCACGATGAACCGCATTTTATTTGTTTCTTATGCTCATTTCTATGGCGCTCAATGTGGCATACCTCGCGTCCCGCACCGCATTGTCGTCCGGAAGTGCGAAACGTCGAGCGATTCGCACCACCGCACGGAGAGAGGCGCTAGTGTGTTACACCATGCGGTTTTTGTGTACAAATCAAGATTCTACAGTACAAAGTTAAAAACCGCAGCACCGTATGCCGCTGCGATTTGTAGAGTAGTGTGAGAACCGCCTTAGCTTAGGTGCTTAGCCATATAATGCAGTTTGAAGCACTACATTACATGTTATAAACTTTACGCAAAAGAAATCAGTTCGTTCGCGACGAGAGGTTTGACTGAACTAAATTAGTTTGACATAACTAACTATTAATATTTATAACTTGCATCTAAGATCTACTTTAGACCACACTTCATGGGGCTCCATAAACATTATAGGAACCATCGAATATCAGAAACAGAAATTTGACCGAAATCGTAACCAAATCGGATGTATAAGATTTAGAAACATTTCAGACAGATTAATAGGTTCCGTCCAGCCGTACTTATAATTTTCCTATTATTTTCCCGTTACTATAAAAAAAAAACAATATCCGTAGCTGAAACTATCGGATAATCGGAAATAATTTCATATTCGTATGATACCTCCCAGCTTTTGATTGTTATATATGTCGGCCGCCGATCGTAAAATCCGCCAGATCACGAAATTCCTAGGCATATCGTGAAACGCCGGAGTGGTTAGTATTAATTGTGATCGCCGATATGGCGGCGTTTCATGATATGCCTAGGAATTTCATGATCTGCCTAAACTGGCCAAATCATGAAATGGCGGCGCTTCATGATATGCCTAGGAATTTCATGATCTGCCTAAACGTCACTAGGCAAATCGCTAAACGGTGAGTTTTGAACGATATGGCGGATGTCCCTTAGCCAATTCATGAAATGGCGGCATTTCACGATATGCCTAGGAATTTCGTGATCTGGCGGATTTTACGATCGGCCGCCGACATATAGACGGGCATTATTTATACTTTGTTATTTTAATATCGCGTTTATTATCGCTTTGTTATCCTATTATCGTTTGTTTGACACGAATATCCACTCGCGGTCCACTTCAATAATACTTCTTACGATCACTTCCGATTCCGAAAATGTATGAATTGGTGTTTAAAAAATTGTATCCAATCGATATTATTTATTCTGTGCTATGAGGTTTCTTAAAATACCGCTATTTTTTTTTATTGTTGCTATTTTCTTTAGATGTCGATAGTACCTAAGATTTCATCAGTTTCAATACAATATCCTCTTTGTACAGATATATCTTGTGATGGGAAACAAAACGAGATGGGTAGGTTAGGTACTTACTAGTAGTTACGAGTAATCTGCATTAATCCTTGATCAAATACGAGTAGGTTAATTTTCGAGGAAAATTTATTTACTGCTTATCTTTTCGTTCCATGCGTCCTTCGTTTAAAATTAAATTATTCAACAGTGTAGAAAGTACTATCAGTAAAGTCCAGCCACAGTGGCCCACAGTAAAAGGTTTAGTGGTCAAGAAATGTGACCCTCGAAAAACTAACTGCCACTGAGATAATTTTGCAGGTGGTAGGACCTTGTGCAAGGTCCGCCCGGATTGCTACCACCATCTTGCTCGCTAATCCTGCCGTGAAGCAGCAGTGCTTGCACTGTTGTGTTTCGGTGTGGAGAGTAAGACAGCCGGTGAAATCATTGGCACTTGAGGTATCCCATCTTAGGCCTCTAGGTTGGCAACGAATCTGTAATACACCTGGTGTTGCAGGTGTTTATGGGCGGTGGTGATCTCTTACCATCAGGAGCCCCACTTGCTCGTTTGCCATCCAGTCGAATAAAAAAAAAGAAGATATTTGCCCGTTCTACACGTTAGGCTAAAATTTGCCGACTTGAATAGAGCCGTATGAAAAAATTTACATTACAACGCAGGGGTCCCCAGGGTATCGCTGCAATGTCTTAGAGACGTTTCGAAATAGTACAGTCTCGTCACCTGCATTCGTAGCTAGAGGTGCTAGAGCGATTTCTTTAACAAGGGCGTTGCAAAAAAATATGACGTGTAAAGAGAGTTGTAGCATAAAAAAAGATTGGCAATCCCTCTTCTGATGTATAACCGTAACCGCGTCCTTAAAGTTGGTGAACATTGGCCCAACAAGCAAAGCGGGCATATACGAGTATGGTGGGAAATGGCACGGTACACCATCACAACGCAATGGCAACCAGAAAAAATTGTATGCTGTTCGAAGTAGCTTTTACATATTGTACAAGGTGGGCCCTCTAACAGGAGCAAAAAATTAAACCACAGCTTCCACTCTTAATCTTGTAGAGCTAATTTAGTTCTACAACGTTTGAAAATAGCGTGTATTATGATTTTTATTATAGTTTAAAGTTTAATTGGACAAGCAATGTATTGCGAAATCTTTTGTTTCGTGACAGGCGATGTCATTTAGGCTTTTGGATGCCTTACATTAAAAATACCATTGAAATATGTTTGGAATAAATTTAATTACAAAATTATTCCATCTTTGAAAGTCGCAGAACTAAAAGTAGTTCCATTTGAGTAATTTTTTGCTTCTGTTACAGGGCCCACCCGGTATTACAGTGCAAACTCTTGCATTTTCAAAGGGACTATTAAATAATTGTTTGGCTTCCAGGACAACCAATTTTTTACCGCGACCAACGAACTATAAAGCGTTCATAAAAAAGATGTCATACAAGGGCTGGTAAATGCATGAGGTGTTGATTAAAAGATAATTTGAGTTTGGAAAGGCAATTGCGCAAGAGTAAGCTTTGGCGTGGCTTGACATTTAATTGCTTTCACATCTGTATTACGATTTACTGGCCGGACACGTGTTGCTAAATGCCTGCTTAGACGAAATGTCAAATGTTTCGCGAGTGCCTAAGCGGTATTCACGCATGAGACATAAAAGCGGTTACGTAAGTTTCGTAGCGCCAATCAAGATCGCTTTATAACACAAGGTTTTTGCCACAACAATGTTACTTATTAAAGAACAAAAGATTTTTATAATTAATAGAAATGAACAGTCGCTGCATTTTAAGATTTTACAATGCTGTACGAGTATTGACCTCGTTCGTACAGTCAAACTGACAAAAAGTTTCCGAAATGAAATAAAATGTATAACATTAAGCACGGCTGTGATACTGACTTGTGCGGTTAACAGTACAGTGTCAGTTATATCTAGATGATTCTCACAGTGTCCACCCGACCTACAATATGTAGTTTCGGCCTGAGAAAACAATGGAGTCTTTAATTAAAATAAGAATATGAGAAACAATGACATGTTTGAAGACGGCTCGGTTAATAGAAATGCTACAACGGGGTATCGAACACTCTTTTAATTAGTATGCTACTTCGAGGCTGACCTATTACTCCTGCGGTATTAGACTGTCTGGTACACGGTATTATGTGCCAAATACATAACTAATGTCAGGCTAGGTGCATTCTTTTGTTTTCTGAGAAGACAATATACTTACTGCTCAAAACTGTCAGGAACAAACGATAACAAATATACGCTGGATCCCTACACAATTTTATTGCGTATAATATTTTAGTTCATAAATTAGACCATAAACTTATTAGACGACTGTCCAAACTAAAAGAGTGCATTATTCCGCAGTACAGATTTTTTATGACAAACTATCAGCAGTTACGTCATAAAGAAACAAGTACATCCGTAAAACATACGTAGGTCGTCATTACTGTTTTCTCAATCACTATCAACTTGCCAACCTACTTTCAAGAAGGAACAAATTAGTTTATTACACCGTCAATAATAATGTCAATGCCAGCATAAATCAAGATTATCTTGTTGTGCTATCTTTTTCATTCTTCTGCAAATTGATTGTGTTTAGAATACCTTGTCATGGAAGCTTATCGATTGATTCAATTTGTTAAATTAATCCAAACGATATCACTTGACACACTGATGCTGAATAGATGATACCCTGCTGTTAGTTCTATTGCTGATTATATAAAGTTAAAAATGGCGACATTGGGACAATAACAAATACTTGTACGTTTACTTTCCATGGTGTTGCTAACAAAATTTTGATAGCCGAGTAAAGCGCTAATAGTGCAAGTGTAAAACTTCTGTTTCCCAGAGTTATATATTCTGCTAGGGATAACATATAATAATAAGTACCAGCGTTGCTTTGTACCCTAGCAGAATATTGAGCATGGGGAAAGACCAGTTGTACACTTGCACTATCAGCGACACCAGCGCTTTAGGTATTCGGCTATCAAAATTTTGTTAGCAGCACTATGGAAGGTATGATGTAAAGATACATGTAAGTATCTTCTTAATTAGACACATCACAAGCAAGATAGCTTAGGATAGTTTTTTCATTCAGGTTAGCGGGATAATTAATTCTTGCGACACAAAATATTTTATGATGAGATCATTAATTCGTAATTTTTAACGAGAATATTATAAAAACACTTTTTAGTATTATTTCACGTGCGTCTACCTATTTTTTTCCTTTGTGCAAGGATTATGGGTTATATCTAGAAATTTTCATAAAATTAGGTACATAGGCTTTACGTGTATGATCCTTGGATCTTGACTACAGGCAGTGCGCTTGCATCACCTCTTGGAACCGTCCCAAAGACATCCGCATTTCTGCCAATAGTTTAGTAACTGTCTGTAGTTATCACTTTAATCTGAGGGACTGGGACAGGGTTGTCAAACCATTGCGGAATATTAAATTTGTGTCTGAATTTTTGATAGCTAAGTGATAAGATAGATATACGCAACCCTGATTATTAACTACGCGAAAATGAAGATATTCAATATTTCATGTTTTTTTTTTAATTTATGTATTTATTTATTGAACGGTAACAACGCAATATCCGCAACAGGCTTCGTCAACAAAAAATATTGTAGATCCGCAACATGCTTCGTCATTAGTCTAACCTAACTTAACCTAAACCCCTAAGCAATCCCCGGACCGATGCAATCCAGACCCAAACGTACCATAAATACTTGCCGCATTGCCCCGCTGAATCGCTTTAATGATTTGATGTGAGATCGAGAAAGTAAAATAGATAGATCTGTGAAGTTTTACTTATATACTGAGATATTTTTGTATTGCATAATGACGTAAACAAAATAAGGGCATAAGTTTATGGGGTAACATTTTGATCTGATATTAAGGACGATTAGGAGTTCCTAATTCTTTTTAAATGGTCATATAACAGGATAGAAATTTAGTAATAACATAAAGTGACATAAAATTATTTGCTGTCCGCGTTTAACACCGTTTTAATAACTTGTCACTTTACCCGTTCATAACATGCCATTATCAAATCGAACGGTAATTCGTTTCGTCGCTTTCTCAATGCATTCAGTTAGACAATCGATTTCAGACAGCAAATCGATTCTTTTGTTCCTATTCTTGATTGTTATACTAGAGTTAATAGCCTTGGTGATCAGATAATGTCCAGCTTATTATTAGACGGTTTACCTTTAAAGTTCAAGGCAAAGAAACTGTATCTCGTTATGAAAATGACGGTGTAATGAATCAGTCTACATTTTTTAATCGATTAATAAAAGCGCATTCCGTTTCGTTTATTAACGCATTCAATCTAGTTGGAATGTTATTTGCAACGTTTTCTTTCTTGTTATTTATTGCATTGATTAAAAACGTAACGATTGAGTCATTAATTATTGCATATTGCTCATGCTTCTGAAAAGTAAACAATCATTTGAAACAATAAATAATAAAAATCAAGGATTATTTAATTGTTTTTTTTTAACAAAAATCGGCCAAGAGCTTGTCGGACACGCCCGAAATAGGGTTCCGTAGCCATTACGAAAAAGTTATTAATATTCTTTAAGGATTTCGTAGTTTGTTCGGAATATTCCAAGTTTAGGTATATTTACTACTATTTACTACTACCATCCTGAATTTTTTCAAATTTTCCACCCACCGGCTTAGATTTTAGAGGGGGGGGGACGCTCGATTTTAATGAAAATTTGCACTTTAAATTAGAATATTTTGCAAACAAATCACTGAATCGAAAAATCGTTTCAGCAACCCCCTAATGGTTTTAAAAAACCTATCCAACGATATCCCACACTACAAGATTGGATGAGAATTTTTATTTTAGCCTGTTAGGTGTCTCACTGTCGGGAAATGTAATTAAAAACCTAATTTTATAGAACTTTCCTAACATCTTCTGGTACCGTAAATCTTGTTATGCTAATCTTATTCAACATTTTGCATATTATTTAGCTGGCATAACAGCGACCTTGGCTTTCATGGGATCATCGACTTCGCATCCGCCAAAGTCACCAGAAAAGTTCCAAAATTAACAACATTACACATAAACATACACACGGTAGTCTCACAACTGGTTCTGACTCTGACGAGATACTTACTCAAGCTTACTAAGTAAGCTTGTTGTTGTATTTTGTGCATAGTTTAGTATCATAATAATATGACAGGTACTGAACTTGCTTTATGATTGCCGTATTTCCTTTCATAATGAATGTAATGTCTATTTCAGATTCATCGATAGTGGTCGTTGAAATTGTAATCTTTTCGTTGAGAAAAAGAAGAATAAACAAGAAAAGTCAAAAAAATCTCATTTTTTTATGTCTGACTATTTCAAAAACTAATCTAAAATGATCCAACACTGCGTACATTTTACTTGAAAGCAGGGCGCTGCTAACACTGGATAATCATAAATATCTACAAATTTCTACGGACCCCTCGGTGCGTAGGTCTAACTCGCTCTTGATCGTATTTTTAGGTTCATCATTTTAGCAAGTTCATTAGCTAATTTTTTTTTATATAACAAACAATTTATCTAAACAGAACTTTAGTAAATGAGAGTAAAACATTTAGAACTATTTCAAGAGCCCGGCTGTGTTACTCATAAACAAGTTGATTATATTGTTGATGCTGTTTTGTGAAATTCCAACCAGTTGAATAATGCACAGCTCAACTGCTCTAGCGTGACCGCTGAGAGTGAAAGTAAACTATTTTTTGGAAACTTTTGATTGTGAAGTTATTCAACCGTTATCGGTGGGATTACCCTGAAAAACATGGAATGCCAACTGAAATTGGAATTTGTATGTGAATTACGATCTTCTTTCGATCGGTGCCCCGCAACTCTCATGATATCGCCAGTGTACCTACCTAGTCTAGTGGGACCCCTGCCAACGCTTTGTCTTCCGGCTTGAGGGCACCACCCGAGGACTTTTCTCCCCCAACGGTTAATCTTCAGTCGGTTTTAATATTTTATCGATTCTCAAATACCAAAAGTACTTAATTGTGAATCGATTAAACAATGATTCGAAATCATAATACGAAATATGTGGTATTCGCACAATAAGAATAATGGTATTTGTACAATAAAATATTGTCGACTCTGAAGTTGAAACAGGAAGCCTAATCGATATCTATGTCGTTATAATTATGCATTAATTTCAACTTCTACACGTACAAGCCTTGCAATTTCACTTCCATATACTTCTTAAAAGGTTGAAATTTTCAAACTTGTTAAAAAGGTCAACATAGAACACGATTGTCTTCATAAGTGCATTAAGATTTCACAATAAAAATCGAACTTTTGCATTATGTTTATCAACAATCGTGAAATTTATATTCTTTAGACTATTGTGAAATTCAAAGACGGGCAACGCTACCTAGATTTGCTTAATCTAATACCTACTCAAACATATTGGTATGTATTTGAAATTTGCAAATACGAGACGTATTGAGTTTTATAACTGTTTACTCCACATTTTATGGAAGACGAGTGCTGATGCACTAAATCTACAATAAAACTAGGTTAAACAAAGATATTGAATCAGCTCATTTGTATGACCAATTTCGCCAAATTAGAGTAAGTAAACAACTTGAAACAGCAAATAAAATTTTCGAATTCTACTAAAACTACGATTTCTACTTTAGCAAAACATTTGCTGACCGTTTATAATTATAAAGTTATTATTAAGAAATCTGAAGACGCTTTTTTTAGAAATCGTAGAAAAATACTGAATGCATAAATAGTTACGCTCAAGATGTGTCGAAACCTGTTAAAGCCATAACATCAAGGAGATAATGAAACAATATTGCTTTAGCAATCTCGAAACAGGAGCGCTACTACGAAATTCGAAAATCGAAGTACCTATCATACCGTCCCTCTCACTCTCGTATTAAATAATGTAAGCGTCAGCGGGACGGCAAGATACGAAGTTTGAATTTTGTACTTTGTAGTATAGGGGCAGGAATGCAAGGCGCCGCTACTCGTATGGGTTCCGAAGGCCGACTGCCGCGCACCTGCGGGGTTGGACTTTCCATAAAACCACTCTGTAACCATAGATTAATAATAATAAATCGTTCTAGGGTACCGTGCCCAGGGTCCGTCCGTCTGTCTGACCCTCTGTCACAAGGGTATCGATGCGAACGGCATGAAGCGCAAAAGTCAGGTAGGTAAGTACCTTACCTACTTGAAATTTTCACAGTGTATTTATTAGGACCTTCAACTACAAGAACACTTTAACAATAAATAATAAACGTAAGTTCCCAATCCGCACTGGGCCTGCGTGGGACCTACGGTCCAAGCCCTCTAATTCTAAGAGGAGGCCTGTGCCCAGCAGTGGGCTGTAGGGCCGTGCGGTGGTGGGCTGGAATGATGATGAATAAATGTAACCCCTTTACTTTTATCATATGTAGAAGAAACGTGTTTTTTGGACATTTTGGTTGATCTTATTAATGGCCAACGTACGGTGCTACAGAACCTTTTATAAGCTAGTCCAACTCCATCTCAACAGGTTCTTTTTTGCTTACTTTAGAACCTTATGGTGAGGATAGAAGATTGTGTGAGTTGCATTATATTGTATCACATTTACATTGTATCCGTCGATCGCTTAATAAACTATACTAATTGGACATTCCTTGTACTATCTGTTGTACCAATACATTCCGCAATCTATTTAGGGCATTAGGGCAACATGTTAGGCGTATAGAATTTAAAATGTGTTCACCGGCTTCACGCCCAAAGGAAATGCAAGTGGAATAATTTCAGTAATGACCAGCCAAGGGGATATCCTGCAGTTTCTCTAGTTTTTTTTAACTAGTTTCTCGGAGCTACTTTGTTGGTACAGTAGCATTACATAAATATATATATAGTTATACACAGATTATTTTTTGAAAATTTTAATTTATAAAGCTTGGCCATTGACATCTAAATATGTATAGACTGCATGTTTCTTACATCAAAACGGCGCACAAAATTTGTTCACAATCACAACTTTCACTATAGTTTATTGACGTCCGTGCTTTATGTCAAAGTAATATTGATGATTGATCCGCCGCGCGTTTTGTTCCAAACAGCCAGTCTAGTGCCGTAAGGTACATAGATGTAAATGAGCTGACCCTAGGAAAAAGCCAAGGATACACGAAGCAAGTTTTCCATGCTAGGATTGCAAAGCTAGTTTTATCAGTCTACCCGTGATCATGACTCATGCAATTACAATACAATACAATAACTCTTTATTGCACACCAATACAGTAAACAATACAGAAAACACAAGTATATACATAGAGATTTCCTAAGGTAAGCAATAGGCGGCCTTATCGCTTCAGAGCGATCTCTTCCAGGCAACCTTTACAACGGACAGAAATAAGGAATACATTTTAGCAGGTGGTGGTGGTGATCATGAAAATCGAAATATCGGGTGCTCGTTAAGAGAAGTTTCTCTGCCGGCTGCGCGGCCGCGTTAGGTATTCGTTTGGGATATTGCTGTCTTTATCGCTCGTGACATAAGCGCTCGCAGCCGTCCCCCCCATGCCTTCCGCAACGACGTCGGTAATTTATATCGAGATAGCTGTAGGATTTTCAAGATTTGGGCGGTTGAATTTTGGGATTCGTTGTCCTCATATTATACGAAAATTATAGCACAGAAATCAATGACATTTTACAATCAAGATATTCATTATATTTTCTATGCCTGTGGTTTTTCGATTTTTGTAAAAATGCTTTATTAGTCTGTGATTCTCGTGCAAAGTTGACATCTTTTTTTTGTCGACTTTTGAGCTCCTGTAATTCTGATATTACACATTTATATGAAAATCTGAAAAACCACAGGCATAGATAATTAACACTCGTTGAAATACTCGTTGACTACAATGTGAGTTTTCATCTCAAACGTCATACCCATACCATAATACTAGTACGACCACAGATGCAAAATAAAACATTCGCAATAGTAAAACGCCCCCACGCCACAGTTTATAGCTGATCTGTTGCTTGTATCACATCACAGAGGGCGCGGGCGTGTGAAAGCCGCCATTGTCCTTTAACAATGGACAACTAGATCGCAGTGAAAGTGTACTTGAAAATTTAAACGGTGTTTACACCCGATATTTATCGGAGTTGGTCAAATAGAATAAAAGTCAAAATACGCTATAAATTTATTTTATGAAAACCACGAGTCGAAAGCCATCGCAAAGGTTCTAAGTATCTTCATTTCCCTACTATTTGTTTATTTTTGTCACTTATCCTCTTTACTTCTTCATCTCCGTGTCCAGAGCTATAACTATACCTTTATACATAATTAAAATGCTCTGAGTCTTAAAATGTTACAAAAAATCTCAAACGTATTTGCGTCTTTGTATAATGTAAATTGGCCGTAACTCTAGCGGCTTGTATCACCAACAAACTGTTCTAGATCATAATCTGCAGGGCTACTACGAAACTCGTAACTCGAAGTTCGTGTCGTGCGGTCCCTCTGACACTTATACTATTTAATACGAGAGCAAGAGGGACGGTAAGATACGAACTTCGAGTTTCGAGTTGCGTAGTAGCCCTGCTGTAACTAGGCCACAAAGGGCTCTTTTAATTCATATCTCTTTTTTTTATACTGCCAGCGTTTTCGGAAAGACCACCATTGCTAAGAAGAATGCACCGCAAAAAAAATCTTTCTCATACTTATTTGAACTTACTTTAACGTGAATGAGCTTGAGACGTTTATTGTAACATTCCCGCGACCAAAATATACGATATATAGAAATCATCACGTGGATGGCGGAAATGCAAACACTAAAACATAAAAATATAGATCTTTCATTGTATTTTGCGTTAATAAATAAATAAATAAATAAATTTCACGGGACAATTCACACCAATGAACCTAGTCCCAAAGTAAGCTTGGCAAAGCTTGTGTTATGGGTACTAAGCAACGGATAAATATAATTATATAGATAGATACATACTTAAATACATATTAAACACCCAAGACCCGAGAACAAATATTCGTATTTTTCATACAAATATCTGCCCCGACGCGGGAATCGAAACCGGGACCTCAAGCTTCGTAGTCAGGTTCTCTAACCACTAGCCACCTGGTCGTCTAAAAATCTTAAAAGAAACATATTTATATATGTTTTTGTAGCTTCTGAGACGATATTTATATTCATGTTAATATTTCAATAATGAATTAGATATTAAAACACCAACTACAGCGTTCCTTACTAATTAATTTTCTTAAAATATTCTTTAGCCAGTTCATTTCATACCTTTGGGTCTAATGTTTATTCAAGCGATGATACCAAACAAGAAGTTATTAAATTGACAGTACCTAATTTAATTACTTTCGTAAAATTTATTACGCAACTGAAAGTGAGCAATATCAAAGATAAGGAAATCCATCGCCCACTGAAATCTGTGTTAATTAAGGTCGTTAAAACCTTTTAGAGAGAACATCTAGAAAGTGTCTCTGTTGTCCTTGTTGTTGTTATATTTTTTATGAATTTATCAATTATTTAAATGCCATCTTTTAAATAATTGCTTCAGATGTTTCTGCGAGTAAAAACTATAGACAGTGTATAATTTATGAAGTGTGGCCGATCCAATTTCGATCTGATAGATCTCCATATTACATTTTAAGTATTTGAAAGTTTGTATTTTCTAAAAAAGCTAAAACCGTTTCGCATTCATCGGTCCGTTATTTCCAATCAATAGTTTACTGTTGAACGTTATCACGATTTGTTTTGTGAAATGCTCGCGTTTGCCCCACTTTGTTACATTAATACCTATCGTTTTTTTGGCCTCGGCGACTCAGTGGGCTTGAGGAAAATGTTAGCTTTCACTTAAATATTTTAGTTCAATAGCTAGTACCTAAAATAGAAGTAAATAGGGCTAACCACTGAACTGTGAACAAAAGAGTGTTTTAATATACCTACCTACATATGCCTTAAGGCTCGAATAATCTTAAGCGGCAATTACACTGCGTCGTTCACCTAATGCGGTCGCCGAATTTGTTTCAAACTACTTCGGCGAACGAACGTCGTCTTTACATTAGTCTGTCCGTCTACTGCGGCGGCCATATTAAGGCGGTGGCAGCTGGCGCTCGCCGAATGCGGCCGACTACCGTGTTCTTTACACTTTTGCGGTCGCCGCATGCAGCATGCGGCTACTATATCAAAATCATTCACATAACTGTTCCAGTTGAATTCTCAACGATATATTCGTTGTACAAGGCCTGTGGTCGCAGAATAGCCTTCAACTGAAGGACGGGCTTTCGAACAAAACAAAACAAATGACGCTCAGTACCCTTCCATCTGTTCCAATCAATTCCTATTAAGTACATGATCGTGGCTGGATTGCACTGGATTTGCATTTTAATTTAACGCTAAGTAAATTAACAATTTGAATTTCGATTATTAATCGAATTTTGGTATCGGGGTAATTTGCAACTCGTTTAGAGTTCCAAATTAATTTCAGTGTTTTGATAATAATCTTAGATAGGTGATTATACTAGTATATGTTACTATAAACGTTATCTTGTTAGTATACAAACAAGGTATAGCCAACGAATTTAGTTCCTAGGCCACCACGTCATGCAATAAGCATTGCTATGGACAAATCAAAATTATTTACTGTGTAAAGTTCTATAGTGGTAAATTGGTTTACGTTTGTAATCGCAAAATAAATCCAGAATATTTCAGCTAGTAGTTGGGTAAATTTAGTTAATGTGGTTTGAAAAGTACCTACATACCGTAAAATGGGGTGAGACGGGATTGCGGGGGAGTAGGGATAGAACTACATAGTATTGTGTGTTTTCCTTTGCTACTTAATATTTCTGGCTCACCTTAGACATTATATCTATCTTTTTTCTGGTAATTTGTTATCGTCATTTTTTTATTTGTTCTTATCCCTTCTGACCCCACTATGGGGTGAGCCGGGATTTACTTATATTTTAGTGTTTATTTTTTGAACTATGAAACTAAACGACAGATAATCATTATTAAACTAAAATGTATGCCACCGGAACATTTTTTAACTATAAAAATCAACTTTCCACATATGAAAATATTTTTTTATCAAGATTTGAACTTCAACTTTGTCCCTCCTCACCCCTTTTCACTGCACCTATAAAAAAATTACGCGTAATTAACATATTCTCTTATGAGTCCATTTTCGAAAATTGTTAACAAAATTTCAGAATACGGTTTCTTTTACTCGTAATATTTTTTTCCAAAAATAATTTGTTTACTTAACATTTTTTTTTTTACTAAATGTTTTAAACAGTTATTATACGACAAACCAATTTCATAATTGCTTAATTAATTAAATAACTAAACGTTCAAGTGCGGTGCGCTTTTACAATGCTCGATTAGTATTCCGCTCGTTCTTTTATTAAATTGCCCCTCATTACCAACACAATAAGTAGGCCATAATGTATCGGCATAATATGGCCCGTACTGGTAGGTGCGCGTGAGTGGGAACTTGCAGTAGTTATGCATTTTACGAAATTACGGTAAAAGTGCTAGCGCGCGTAAAATTACTTCATTATGTCATACCTTAACTCGTAGTTATTATCAAATTCAAATTCAAATTCAAATGATTTATTCAGTAAATAGGCCGCAATGGGCACTTTTACACGTCATTTTTTAAAATACCAGCGCTTTCGGAAAGACCATCATTGCCAAGAAGAATGCGCCGAAGAAGAAACTTGGCAGAAAGTCATTTTTTCATAATAATATAATTAGAAATAAAATACTTAAAAACTATATTAAGTATACAATTAAATTTTTTCCAATCACTGCCAGCCAGTCACAATACAGCACTACACAGATTGTCACTCCATTGAATGGGGGTTAGTCCCACACGACACCTTTCGAGACATGTGTTCTCTCATTCTCTAATTGCTGTATTTAAACTATCGGTTTAATCTACAGCAATGATGGCCAAGTGGTTAGAGAACCTGACTACGAAGCTTGAGGTCCCGGGTTCGATTCCCGGCCGGGGCAGATATTTCTATGAATAATACGAATGTTTATTCTCGGGTCTTGAATGTTTAATACGTATTTAATTATGTATTTATCTGTATAAGTATGTTTATCCGTTGCCTACTATCTATAGTACAAGCTTTGCTTAGTTTGGGACTTGATCAATAATTGGTGTCAAGTGTCCCATGATATCCATTTATTTATTTAATCAATATAAAATCCAATTCCTCGTAAATGTTTTAGACGCAAAAGCACTTCGGAATGCGAAGTGAACCTTTCTCACGGTCTCTCCATATTGGGTTCGCGCGCGACGAATTATGCATATCATACGACGCATAATGACAACGGAGAACAACAGATTCAGGTTTTAAAATAACCTAACCATAAAAAATCATTTTTAATACAAGCTTTTTGTGCTGACTGTACTTTTTGTTGACTGTACTTGCATTGTCATCTAAACTACATTGGCATACCAAATTTCAAGTGGATGCTATTAACCGTCGAAGAGTTCCGTCCTGCGGAGACGATTCTGGCTGGATGTCACTATTAGATTATGGTATTGTCACGCGATTTACATTAGTATTCCAAATTTCAAGTCAATCTGACTACTGGAAGTTGGTCAAATTAACTTACAGATTTGACTATAGACAGACAGCCAGACAGACAAACAACGGGACAGGTAAAACTAAATAAAGCTTGTAATAAGGCTAATTCTTGATGTCGCAACCAAATTTGGACGACCGGATAGCCAAGTGGTTAGAGAACCTGACTACGAAGCTTGAGGTTCCGCGTTCGAATCCCGGCGGGGCAGATATTTGTATTTTTATTTTATTTGACTGGATGGCAAACGAGCAAATGGGTCCCCTGATGGTAAGAGATCACCACCGCCCATAAACATCTGCAACACCAGGGTATTGCAGACGCGTTGCCAACCTAGAGGCCTAAGATAGGATACCTCACGTGCCAGTAATTTCACCGGCTGTCTTACTCTCCACGCCGAAACACAACAGTGCAAGCACTGCTGCTTCACGGCAGGATTAGCGAGCAAGATGGTGGTAGCAATCCGGGCGGACCTTGCACAAGTCCTACCACATGCAAAATGTATTTATATGTTTGTTCTCGGGTCTTGGATGTTTGATATGTATTGAAGTATGTTTATCTATATAAGTACCTATGTTTATCCGTTGCCTAGTATCAATAGTACAAGCTTTGCTTAGTTTGGACTAGGCCAATTGGCGTCAAGTGTCCCATGATATTTATTTATTAGGTATTTATTTAAATACAGACTATAAAGTTTTTTTTTAAAAACAGTAACAAACTGCAAAACAAAGCGTTAGTTTCTACGTTGTTTGTCGGCTGAAAATATTAAATAATAGTCTGGAAATAATAGAAATTTGCCTCATGTTAACATTAAAAGTGAGGTATGTGTGTTGCAGTTAATGGTACGGGTAAGCCCACAAACAGACTAAACTTATGTCTTTACAAGCTCATTAAAATGTGTTAAGTACTCAAACTTAATATTATAGTACGAACAGAAATAGATTGTCTATTGTGAACTTAGCAACTGCTTTCACAATGTTTTAAGTTACAAAATACCTATGTAACTACATTATGCAGATTATTTAAATTTCATCAAGTCGCTCACTACCAAAGTTTTTTTCGTAACTATCAGGTTTTTTTTTATATTTTAACTATCGAGATTCATAATGTATTTTCTTAATGTTACGTAATTTTAACTTAACCCCGACGCTCTCTTGAGAAAAATAAGGCCCTTACAGATGGAGAGACGGACAACAAAGTGATCGTATAGTAATAATTTATAGTACCTATATCATTCCTTTTGCGACTGTACTTTAACCGTAAACCATGAATAGGAGTTACTTACAAAGTGTGACGATGTGTATATGTTTGGGCAGTATGTTATCTGGCTGCGGGAGGGTGTAGTTTTGGGAAAAGGAGTTGAAAAATGAATAGTTACCTCCTTTGATTAAGGATGTTCTTTATTTTTCGCCTCTCGTTTTTCGAAATTGTACCTGTGCAAAGCCGGGCGGGTC
Organism: Choristoneura fumiferana; assembly: GCF_025370935.1. Taxonomy (NCBI): domain Eukaryota; kingdom Metazoa; phylum Arthropoda; class Insecta; order Lepidoptera; family Tortricidae; genus Choristoneura; species Choristoneura fumiferana. The sequence continues at coordinate 6,658,934 of NC_133473.1, forward strand.
GCTAGTATAGTATACTTACACTGATTCTGGCTGTTATCTGTCAGACACTGGGTAACCGGGCCGACACGATAATTGAGCAATTGCATTCCTTGCAACATAGCGTTTCCTTCGTACAAGCACGCTTAATTTTAAGTCTAGTTTTCTGGTGCGTTTTGATTTATGCTCGGTTATAGTATCTCAGAGACGGGCATAACTTCGCCATGTGTATGACGTAATGCCTATTAACTTACGTGCTACTTTACGTTCTTGCGTGAAAGACATCTACGTTTGTGCTATTTAAGGCATATATACAAGATGATAACTAAATAACTGAAAACCTCAGACACCCCAAAAATATTTTTTTAATTTTAAGTCAGTTATTTGCATTTATACCTATTTGAATACCTTCATTATTTTACAAGATATTCGTGTGTTTTGCTAAGTCAGTAATTCTACTTTATTTCTAACTCTACACTCATGATTTGTATAATTTATCAGTTGCGCTTTGACGTATTTAGGAGAAAGCAACACATTGACAGCAAAACAGTAGCCAGTATTAAATTATCGAAATAGTATGCAACCTCGTTAAATCATTTAATTGGCGCCTGTTGCAGTTTTAGACTGGGCACAATAAAAAAGGGATTTAAAACACAAACACAACCTAATTTAAAACATAGTGTAATCGATTCTACTTCCGAAACTGAGCAAACTACTTTCTGGCTTTCAGTTATTTAGTTAACACCTGGTAGATGTGTTTCTACTGAGTGAATCTAAACAATACTTTTTTAATACAAAAAATCATTCATTGTTTTGGTAATTAAAATAATAATAAATTTACAATTCCATACTTACTTATAAACTAAAGATAAATGTAAATAAAACACAAATGTCAAATAAAATAAAATAAATATGATTATTAACTATAACAAACTATTAATTACAGTACAACAACGGATTAACGGATGGGCGGGGCACATTGCTCGCAGGACTGATGGCCGATGGGGTCAAAAGGTTCTCGAATGGCGTCTGCGGACCGGGAGACGAGCTGTCGGTAGGCCTCCAACGAGATGGAGCGACGACCTGGTTAAGATCGCGGGATCGCGGTGGATGCGGAAAGCACAAGACCGGTCTGAGTGGAGAGCCTTGGGGGAGGCCTATGTCCAGCAGTGGACGTCTTTCGGCTGACATGATGATGATGATGAACGGATTCTCTCTTTTTCTGGTTTTTCTGTGCATCCATGTCTCAGTTTGTATTTTCGATATGGTTTCACGGGATACCCGTAAAAGTAACAAATTTGGAGTTGAAATAAAAAATACAAAAAGACTCCAAATAACCAATCATAACAGTTAGTTTATTGAAAATACAAACTGAAATATAGATGCACAGAAAAATAAGACCAGCACTGGGAATCAAACCCAGGTCCTCGGTATTCCGTACCGCGTGCTATACCGCTACACCACTGCTGGTCAACGGTACAGACACGAATTTCCCCTATGCATCTCATATCTCAGCTTGTTTGTTTCTTATTTAGCCACTTAAGCAGTGACGCTAGCGACATCTATACCGTAGCCCTTATCGAGAAACTTTTCGGCACTCCATTGGAACCAACCGCTCACCCGGACAAGAGATGTCGTTACTAAGCAATCAAATTAAGATTGTTCTTTTTTTAATCTTTTTGTATTTTTCAGTTTGTTTTCAGTTTTTTCAGTTTGTATTTTCAATTTAGGTATTACGGGATGACCGTAAAAGTAAAAATTTGGAATTGAAATAGAAATACAAAAAGATTCCAAAAAACCAATCTTAGGTAGTTTTTTAAATAAATTTTACCTAGAAAAGAAATTTCAATATTCTATCTATACCTACCTACACAAGAGTAGCGTGACTGACTGACTGACTCACAGACAACGCATAGCCTAAACCGCTGAAAGATTTGAAATGTGACATCACTATAATAATGTCTATCAAATTTCACCTCAAGTTAAATAAATTGGCACAACCAAAAAAAAACCTTTTTTTGAAAAATACCCAAATAAGTTGGTCATTGTAACTACCTACTTGCATTACAAATTTGAAGACGCTAATAATCATTATTACCTACGGAGACAGAGTCACTTTGAATCAAAATCTCTCAGGGCATATTTATGACTCAAGGAATACGTCTGCCAAAATTCAAGTCTCTAGCTTCAGTTTAGGTTGTGGCTAATTTGGAATAAAAACACACCAAAATCAATTACATAATGTAGATAGAGGCATAGTCGAATCTTTATATTCTTGACCTATTGTAGAACGTTCTCACGATAACTAACGTAACATGATGTCACCGTGACATTTTCTGTGAAAAGGTTGTACAGTTTTTAATTCAAAAGTTCACCGTAGTAAGTAGTGAGCCAGCAAATCTGTATTATTGTGTACCACGTAGGTAGGTAGGTACTTACTTACTTAGTCTCGAACGCTAGCTAAACTTATCTTAAACTAACATTCCCTTTGTCTTTATCTGTCATTTTGACATTTTCCTTTATCAGACAAGGACAAATAATATACATTTTTCATAAAAGAGATCTGTAACTTTTTATAAATTAGGGATCAGCGCTTACTTATACGCATATCTAGTTAAACTAAAGAGGCAACGTAGATAAATATGTTAATGCTAAAAAGGAACTCATAATAACTCCATTACCTACTAACTGAATTTAAACACCAAACAAACGAATTAATTAAAAATTCGATTTAGTTTATAATTATCTCAAGTTATTTTGTATCGAACGGTACAGGAAAATGTTCTCAAACCGTAAGCGATATAATACACAATTAAATATTTGCATATATGCGATATTTTCGCAGTATCTAGCAGATAAGAAGGTAATCAAAATAACATCAGCAGCAGCAGCAGCATGGCATGTGGTCTGGTTTTTCCCCGCGATTCCCCGAACTTCCGATAGGTCGATACTGCATTTAGCTGGTTAGTTTATAAAAAACTAATGTCGCGCTTGTTATTAATATGTTATCACATTTGCCTCAAGTTATTCTGCGAATATTTTTTAAAGTAAAACCCCTAAGTTTGTACCTTTATCATCCGTCCAAGAACAGATTGTCTTAGATTGTTTCACGTTAAAAGACGCCTAATTACAACCAATTTATAATTCCTTTTTTTTCCTTAGATATAAATAAAACATGTTTTCTTTTGCCTACCTGCTTATTTATTACCGTAAAAACTAGGTAATCGCAAGATTTATTTATCCACGTGCAGTTACCTTTCAAGTTACCCCCGAAAGTTTACAAACAAATCTTACCTACGCAACTGTTGAATTGAATTTCCGTTTGATAAGCCCGTTCCTTCCTCTCGGTTATCACTGTTATCTAATTGACGCTCGCTGCGGCAAATCTCTCTATCTCTCTCTGTCATCAAGTCAATTAACTTTATTAGATAAATATTTAAATTGTCAGCCGCAACATTAGCAGGAACTAAACAAAAATGTTAGGAGTTGTGACAATGATTGCGTCAAAAATAGTAGGTAATCCATAGGTAATCAAGCGGATCTTGGAAAGAGTTTATTGTTTTATTTTTTAGTATGCTGACTGAAAATAAAAGAAAGCGTGTCATTAAAAAATGAAAACATTTATAATTAGAACTATCTTGATATTTCATTACGAAGCCTAGCGTAAGCCACCCCAGGCAAAGAAAATCTGCCAAATGGATGGTGTTCTGTTCTGTTCAAATGGTGATAAAGAACTGTTTTTAATAACACGCGTTTGATCTTCGTAAAATCCTCTATAACAGGCGATTTAACTTAAATAATTTACCTATCCATGACTGTAATGTGCTAAATCGTTTTAAAATTTCGGGAAATGAATTCAATAGGTTTCCGCACACGCTGTTTCCGCAAAGAATGGATGAACCTTGAACCTGCTACTGTACTGTATTCCATGTAATCTGGTTGAAGCCTTTCTTTCTAATCATGAATTTATTTAACCTCAAGCAGTATTAGTACATGGTAGCCTTATAGTAATGCTCCTAAAGCTGTAAAGCCCTGTGATCTTGGCCCGTGAAATTATTCCGTGGCGTGGATAGGGCGCTCGACAAGGCCCAAATTATAGTTTCATATTACATGCCGTCACGCTGTACGGGCCCACAAATAGCTAAGCAACAATAGTTACGGTAAATACAACAGAACTCACCTTCTGCGTAAAATTTAAAAACAAATTAAATTTACTATGTTGGCAAACTGCTTCGAATAAACACTAATTTTATTAGAAGATGCTGGTCAGAACACCTAATTTTTTTTTCTTCATGCTTTACAAATGTTAAAATGTGACAATGGCTCACCGTGAGTTTTGCAAACAAGTCAATGAGCTGAAAACAAACTAAACATTTTTAGTCTTTTTTTTTTTTTTTTTTTTTTTTTTTTTTTTTGTTTTTTTTTTTTTTTTTTTTTTTTTTTTCAATATTTCTCTATATGGCATTAAAGCGCTTCTGCCCAGTTGAGCGAGACCCGCAAAATATTAAACGTTGTTGGTTATCACGGGTCACTTTTTAACAGTATGTATGCGAACCAAAGTGCCAGTAATAGCATTACCAGATAAATCCGATTACGCCGGCAATAATTGGGTAGGCGACAACAATAGTTGCGTAACACGATACACGTAACTGTAATACTTAGTGGTAATTAGCAGCGACGTGAATATTGGCAAATTAACAACTAATGGTCACCTGTGACTTACTGTAAACAAGCAAAACTTAATTATTTTTATTGTCATCAGTAAGAATCGTCTAAATTTTTTCGAATAATTTACCCATGCTTTAAAGAAATTCAGGGAAAACTAATACACTCGGCTGATTCATATGCGGGGTCAATTCTAAGTGTTCTACATGTATCTGTATGAATTCTATTTTTTGAGATCGTACAGACTTTGTAACTGTGATTCATTTACATACATATCCTTAAATTAAGGCTTTATATGGCATAAAAACATTTGAAAGCGCAAAAAACAAAGCACCCCCGCTTGTATCGTCAACCTACTGAAGCACTGTAACCAAGGTTATTTATGTCCAATATTTAATCTATAACAAGCGACAAATCCAATCTGCTACGCATTGGTGTTATCAAACGGTCGCAGGCGGCGGTACGGAGGCGGAAAATTGAGAAAATTGTCGACGCCCGTGGGCTGTAGCGGTGAGGAGGGATGACGGCGCCGTGACGTCACCGACACGCCTCCAGCCTAGCCTAGTGATAACGATAAGGTACAGGCGCGAACATCAGGAAACTAAGCTAGGACTTCAAAGTCTCATTTATGTAGTAAGAGTACTCTTGTGTAAATTCGCTCTTATTATCTCTATTCTGTATTTATGTAGAGTCAAGTGTTCTATAACGAGCAGACAATTGGACTACATATATTT
>NC_133473.1:6665531-6671310 GCF_025370935.1 Choristoneura fumiferana
CACATTTCCATTTGTTAAATTTCTGGCAAATACAATACTTTGCTCTTACTACCCAGTCTATTAAAATACAAAATTCCACCCACTATTGTACAACGATCGGCCGTCCGCACTAATCGGTCACTAGTCTTTCCTAATTCTGGATCTAACAATCTATTCTTATCTCTTATTTCATTATCCCTATCTTGTAGTTGAATAATTTCTTCAATTTCCTTCTAGTTCCTTATTACCTTGCATACCTACGTACATTACTTTCGGGACCACAACTTCTCTTCCTGTAATGACCTAACATCTACTATCACTTGATCTTCATCAATGAAAGACACTGTAATACTCCCCCCCCCAACTCTAAGACTAATGAACTAGGGTCCTGCAAATTTAATAGTAGCTTTATTTGACAATAACCAGTCGAACCGAGGGATTACCGGTACAGTCAACCTAGGTACAACTAACAATCCTGTATCGAAACTTACACCTTGGATCGCTATCTCTATGGAACATAATGTTGTATTTTTAAGCTCTTTTGCCCTACCGCCCCTTTTATCTGTATAGGTTTTACGGTAATGAAGGAAATCTAGTATTCCCTCTCAACTGTAAACGATTCAAATAATTCTCTGATATACAACTAACCTCACTCCGGTATCTATCAAACAGCGTGTCCTAATCCCTAAAATCTCTATCAAATTTCAGCCTTAACTTTATGACCTACTCTTTCAAGGAAACTCCTTCATCAAACAGTGACGCTGTGATAAAGCTTTGTATATGTTCATTTATCACAGATAACCTCCTACCCTCGGAGACAAATCAGGAAATTTGTTGAAAATAGCGGTAGCTGACGCTCTGGGTCTTCAGGGGATAAATCCTACTCCTGGCCTATCTAATTTACCTCCGTTCCCTTTTCATTTCTTCCTCTTTACCCACTCCTAGGCTAGCAATAATCTTCGATCTTTTGCCCCCAGATTCTGGTCTCACCATCATAACCATGCTTCGCTTCACCCCTGACAGAGGTTGGCTGGTATTCTTATTCTCCAAACAACGATCTTGTTTATCTACATTGTCTAGATCCCTCAGGAACTCTGTGGCTTCAATTATCGTGTTTCCTTTCTTCATATTTCCAAACATATTGTACTTCCCTAGGAAAGTGACGCATCAAGTCGTTAACCAATTGACTTTCCATCAAGGGTGTGCTCAGCATCCTTGCTTTCCTGCTAATGAGATGAAATACCCCATCATGGACTTGTACGCAGTTTTCTCCCACACCCCACACACTATATTCCGTCTTAATTGATTTTGTTCTGGTTCTCCCCAATAAGTATCCATGAGTCAGCTTTAAAATCTTCCTCGTTGTCCCAACGATCCTTATAAATTCTCGCCCACCTTCTGACATCTCCTTCTAAACACCCTATAATATTATCGACTACATGTTCTTTTGTCGGCAATCTTCTTAAGTATGAAAATAGGTCCTCTATAAAGGTAACTGGATGTACGTCGTACCTTCCGGGGTATTTGGGCTTATCCAACCTTCCATCTATCACTGGTATATCGCGGATTGAGGACTCGCTCCACCACCTTATCCCATATCGGGTCATCGTGCAATCTCCCTTGCAGTCCTGATATCTCTGAGTGTAATTGTCCAATCGTCCTCCGCATACTCCTCATCGTGAATGCCACCGCAGCCGAATGACCAGTAGCAGGTGTCGTCCTTTTATCTATTCCTGGTGTTGCTCCGGTAGCCTTTGGTTTAGTACGTGCCTCCTTGCCGGTTTGGATCATCTCGAACCTGCAATTTCGAAGCAATGAATAGCAAAAAAACAAAAATTTTTTTTTTTTTTAATTTTTTTTTTTTTTTTTTTTTTTTTTCTTTCAACGAGCAGTTACTTGAGACTCAATATCCTGGTCACGGCACCAATTTGTACTGTTCCCAATAGGGTAGACACTATATTTTTATTTATATACTTTTATCTAAGTATAATTACGGCCATCGTCTGTTGGTAAGACCCTAAGTTGTATGAATCCACGGTAGCCCTAGGCTCTAATTAAGTGAACTACTCGTTGTATATATATAAGTATATATATTTAAAGAAAGGAGAGTTGGAATATGAAGACTCTAAGATTAAATTTTTATACAGTTAAGGTTATTATGACAATTGCTTAGTAACGCTTATAATCCTTAATAATATTATTAAGAGAAGAGGTGCTTTTTCCGTGACGACCCGGCCCCTCCTCCGCCGTGATCCATGAGGTTCGCCCTCTTGCTGGTCACCTCCCTGCGGCCTGCTCCGGCACCTTACGTGGGAAATTATTTAAGGTCGCTCGTCAGTTACGTACGTCTCTAGTCTTCTAATGACTAAGAGGACTGAAAATGTTATAGTCACTCCCGGAGCAGGTTTTTATTAATGCCTATAATTTCCACGGAGTGACTATCCTACGCACCTACGGTCTCCTACTCCCCGTTCCCTAACAGACTAGTGTCTGGAAGAACAACTCAAAATAATGTTTGTTTATTATGGTGCGCTTCACAATTTACGTCCACACCAGAAGCGAGGTCTCCTTCCACCCACATGCCTCACAAGGACACCCAACGCCACTTTTTAGTCACGGGACATTGTTAACCGCAACCCCACTTTGGCCCTATTACCAAGTGAGTAAGTACGCACCCCATCGGACCGAAATCCGGGTTGCCGGGTGGTTAGTCCGACAAAGAGGAAGCAACATTCAGCGGCCAGAGGTGAAGTTGACCCCTGGTGACCACATGTATTGGAGACCTCGATCCCCAAACACACTTGGAATAATCTACAGACTCCATTGTAAAGCATCAGCCATAATGGTTTGTATAGTCTGTAGAGCCTAGCGTGTCTTGGGTTACTGCCCGCAATACCGACCATTAATACTCAGTCAACTAGAACAAAGTTCACGCCTGTCACGCGCTTACCTTCATTCAATAAGTGTCAACCGAGTACAATAATAAGTATAGATGTGATGAGTTGTATTTCCATTACTAGTCTCCTTAATAGAATTAGTAAGGTTATAGGATAGATGAGAGTTCGGATATGAAGTTCGATAACCCATGAAATCGTGAAACAACCCCATATAAAGTAAATAGATTTATTTATAAGTTCTTCGAAATACGAAAGGACAAATTCATAAGAAACATATAAATATAAGCGGTTATAAATTAGGTTGAAGCTAAATTTGCATATCCCAATCACGTTAATCTTAGAGCCTCTATATTTGATTCTAAGATCTACCAAAATGGATAATAATCTATTCATCATTACAGGCTTCGGATCTTTAAAAAAAATAATACTTGTCACTATAATATTCACTTTAATGGGTAGTTCCGGTAAGTCAATGGCAATATACTTTTTAAATCATATTGAAGGTAATTTTATTAAGTTTAATCATCAAATCGATGTCTTCGTAATACCACTTGTAGATAGAGACAGCAACAGTAATCGTATTCGAATAGATTCGATTCTGTAAATATGACTGCAAATTTCAAATATTTAAATTTAGGTCTTTTGAATTTAACCACTGTTATTTGTTCTTTATATTTCGAATGTTTAAAATTTTAAACATGGATAAGTCATTTATAAAATTATCGTTTTTGTCTTCCTATGGCGCCACTGTTGCGTGATTTTAAGTGAGATTCAAGTCTGTTATTACGCGGTTCCATTTAGTTTTGAATTTATTTATAAATTCTAATTTAAGTCATAGACATTCATGCTACGACTTGTATGTTTATAAAATTTGACAACAAAATTCAGATACGTATTTGCCATATTAATTATGACTAAATTACATTTATTTAAGGACTTAGCTAAGGACATCCAGAAAACGCCATCAGCATTTCGGACCGCACCCATACTCCAATACGCGTTGCACATCACACCACAATTCAGCCAATCTCAAACCATGTTGGACGTCAACGCCTGTATGAAATTCAAATACATTTGTAGCAACGCAAATTCAAAGCTTTATGATTTTGCCGTGCACGCTACCATCACGGCATATCTAGCACGCCAGCCGAAATTCGTCGAATTTATTGCATTATTTTGCATTGTTGCAATTGCCAAAGTTTTGGCTTTCGTGATAAGAAGCACGCTATGTGTCGCTGCTAAGTGGTTTATGGTGGGGTTTAGGCAGTTGTCTCACGCCGGCGAGGAAACGATTGGCTATCGACTATCTTCTCGTCGAACAACAAGTAAGATCCTGTGTGAGTAAAAGAGACACATATATAATATCCTCGCTGGTTCACACTGCCGGCGAGAACTCGCTCTTACATCATTTGTCGCAGCGACAAGAGCTATAAGACTCGCTGAGCTATAAAACTAGCTCAGCGATACTCGCTCAGCGCTAGCTTTAGCTTCCGGCTCGAGCGAGTAGAGCGAGTAATCCATCGTGCTCACATCTCGCTGCGCCCATCGTTTTAGTTACTCCTCGTTTCTGTTTCGTCGGAGTTTGAAATCGTATGCGTAGGGACGTGCCTAGAGCCTAGACACGACTGTGAACTATTTGATTAGAATGTTCACTCGAAACTATTTGTAAACTACCGTATCTTTAACTATTCGCCAAGTTGAATCTAACGATTTCATAAACCTTTTCATTGTCGTTATCGAAATCCGAACTTCGACATTTCATTTTATTTATTTGGTTTACCCCCTGTTTCACCATCCATTGATAAATTGATCCCTTTTTTCTCGAATAGACGGCATCACATTTATCCGTCAATTAAAATTAATCAATGGGTGGCGAAACAGCCCCTTAGACTTGTGGACTAGTAATTACAGATACCTGTGGCATTTGGTTTGGCAAGCTTGCGGTATTGTGCTCTATTGTGTCATGTCATATCCACGAGGTATAGGTATCCAGTGCGGTGTACTGCCGTTTCGGCAAAATATTTTTCGCCAAATTTCCCTTCCCAAAAAAAAACTTATCGCAGTAGTTTCATTTCCCAAACGAATCTTTAGCATATTAACATTTCGCATTTTATTAATTTGGTTAAATTATCATTTGACATAATTTTACATTGTCAAGTTTTATTATGACAAACGTTTTCTTTTGGCTAATATAATATTTCAAAAAAATGTTTATTCAAAATGACACTTCGCACACGAACCAACCACAGAAACCAACTGCTACCAGAAAAGTAGTTCAGGTTAGGTTAGAACTGCGTCCCCCACAGAAACGAACTGCTATCAGAAAAGTAGGTTATTATGCCATGCAATATTTTGGGAACGATATATTTGACTAAATACTACTTGGTAAATATGAAACATGACTAAGTAATCATTTTGGAAACAATAATTTGCCAAAAAAAATGACTAACTGTAAAATTGCGATACTTAAGTTGTTTTAGCAAATGATTTTTAAAATATTTTGGGATACATTCGGAAAAGTTTTTTGCCCATACAATAGTAATACATTCAGTGCGCTTCATATTTTAAAAGCCTACGATAGTCGGAATGGATACTTGACGATTGTTACAAGAATATGAGCACACCACATAACAGATAGAGAAACATTTAGGTATTTGTGGCATTTACAAGTCTTCAAAAAACAAGGAAAAGAAAGAAATACGCGAGCTAACAACATATTTTCGTTGTTTCCAGATACGACAGCACCCTACGTCCTGTACAAGGATGGAGTGGAACGCGCCCCACCCGGCACCCAGTGGGGAGGCGGCGTCCTGGACGGAGGATACCAGCCGATGCAACACCAGAGCCCCGGCGGGCCATCTCCGCAGCCCGAGCCGCAGCTGGCGTCCCCCGCGCCCTCCCCA
>NC_133473.1:6671410-6674716 GCF_025370935.1 Choristoneura fumiferana
CTGCACTTTACACAGAACATTTTTAAATTTATAAAGAAAGCGCAATTGTCCAAATTATCTATATCGTGTTCCGTGTCCGTGCTATTTATGTAATCATTCGACACGATACGAATGACTCTGGGTTAGAATCCATTTTACTTCGTGGTTACCTTTTACTTTCATCATACGAGTATAATAAGAGTAAAATCATACTTGCTTAAGTTCATGTAGTGTTAGGGTAAGATTCCACCGCATAATTAATAATTTTACTTGCCTTTCGGCCTCACACGCATTTATAAACCAGTAAGATCTAGCCTAAGTATCTGTTGAATAAAAACAAACATTAAAGTAAATTAAAAAAAAAAACAATGCCGCCATCATTATGGAATGGACATTTCTATAGGGACAAGACTTAAGCGAATTCTACACATATTTAAGTTCTTTTCTAAATATTTTTTACTTTTAATTGATACTAAGCAATATCCCGTCGGAAAAAAAACTATATTTTCAAATTTGTGTATTGCGGGCATTGTCAAATCAGTGTGAAAAAAAATGAATAACACAAAAAACATAAGAAAATACATAACAAACTAAAATAACATGATACAAAATATTTAAAATACAATTACAAAAACGTGAAAAACAAATTGAATAAAACTAAATTTTATGGGGCGATAAGCGATAACTTTTTTACCCGATTGCCAGAAAAGTGATTATACAAAAATTTGGGACTAACTGCCATAGTAAAAGTTTTAGGACTTAGTTTGTCAAACTATTACTAACGCGTTTCGAACTCCCTAAAACGAATTACATTTGCAATCGTATCCACTAGACGTGTGCGCCGATGCTAAAATCTACGGCGGCGGGCGCCGGTCAAAAATCGGCGGCGGCGGCGTGTTTTCGGCGTGATTTCGGCGCGGAGATTTTAAATAGAACTGTTTAATTTGTAGACTAATTTTTTATAACAAGATTAGATAAAATGTACAGACAATGAAGCTTTAATTGACGCCTTGCAGCGGCTGTAATTGTCACGGACAAATATCATTTTGTCCACCCGTTTTGGACTTAAACGGGACCTTTTTTCTTCTTCTCTTCTTTAAGATTCACCGTACCAGTAGAACTCGGAAGCTCTCGGAGTATACCCTATGTATGTATGAGTAACCTTATGGCTGAACGACGCTCGCTTCGACTGCAGTCTCCCGATGATGCTGAATAGACAAATTTCGAAATCCTTGCGACACGATATTCGTACCTTTAATACTGCTCGTGTTAAAGATACGATTGAGTGGAATAAAGGCTCTAAAGTGTTCGCAAGAGATATGTCTATTGGGCAAAACCAAATGACAAAGTTGAAGAGAGATGATGGCAGTGTAGCGTGGACTAAAGCGGAAGTGTTGAGGGAAATCGAGGAGTTCTATGGACGGCTCTACGAGTCGGTCACTAAGCCTGTTTTCAGCGCGGCGACTCAAGACCCAAGAGCCAAACTGACCCGACACTATACAGAAGATATCCCGGACATCAGTCTGTACGAGATAAGGATGGCCCTGAAACAGCTTAAGAACAACAAGGCGCCGGGTGAGGACGGAATTACGTCAGAGCTTCGGAAGGCGGGTGGATCACCGGCTCTTAAAGTCCTTCAGAGGCTCTTTAATTCCGTCTTGCTCGAAGGCACAACGCCAGAAGCGTGGAACAAGAGCGTTATGCTGTTGTTCTTCCTTCATGAAGGGCGATAACACCCTATTGAAGACCTACAGGCCCATCTCGCTGTTGAGCCATGTTTATAAGCTGCTTTCCAGGGTCATTTTATATCGTCTCGAATGCAGGGTCGATAGCTTCCAGCCAACCGAACAAGCCGGGTTCCGAAAAGGCTACCGTAGACCACATTCATACGCTGCGGCAGGTCATACAGAAGAACGAAGAGTATAACTTGCCGCTATGTCTAGCGTTTGTGGACTACGAGAAAGCCTTTGATTCGGTCGAAACGTGGGCGGTGTTAGAGTCTCTCCAACGATGCCGTATCGTATCGACTATCGATATATCGAAGTGTTGAAGTGTTTGTATAAAAATGCCACTATGTCGGTCCGAGTACAGGAACAGAGTTCAAAGGCCCCCCTGCCCTGATGCCTGATGCCCTTGAAAAGAGGCGTAAGACAGGGAGATGTCATATCTTCGACACTGTTTGCTGCCGGTTTGGAAGACGCCTTCAAGCTTCTGGAATGGAAAGGACTAGGCATCAATATCAACGGCGAATACAACATCACTCACCTTCGGTTTTCCGACGATATCGTGGTGGTCATGGCAAAGTCGATGGAAGAACTCAGCACGATGCTCCAAGGCCTCAATCGAGTCTCCCAACGGGTGGGCCTCAAAATGAACAGGGACAAGACAAAGGTCATGTCGAATGTCCATGTGGTGCCTACCCCTATTTTGGTGGAGAATTTGGTTCTTGAAGTTGTTGACGCGTATGATACCTAGGACAAACCGTCCAATTAGGTAAGTCCAACTTCGAGAAGGAGGTCAATCGTCGAATCCAACCCGGATTGTCAGCGTTTGGGAAACTCCGCAACGTCTTTTCGTACAAAATTCCTCAGTGTCCTAAGACAAAAGTCTTTAACCAATGTGTGTTGCCAGTTGCCAGTGATGACATATGGATCCGAGACGTTGTGCTTCACTATATGCCTTATAAATAGGCTCAGAGTTGCTCAGCGAGCTATGGAAGCTATGCTTGGGGTTTCTCTACGGGATCGAATCAGAAATGAGGAGATACATAGAAGGGTCACCGACATAGCCAAGCGAAATAGCTCGTTGAAGTGGCAATGGGCAGGCCATATAGCACGGAGAACAGATGGCCGTTGGGGCCGAAAAGTTCTGGAGTGGAGACCGCGGATCGGCAAGCGCAGCAGGACGTCCACCAACGAGATAGAGCGATGACTTGGTTAAAGCCGCGGGTTCACGGTGGATGCAAGTCGCTGCCAACCCAAGCAACTGGATGTCTACGGGGAAGGCCTATGTCCAACAGTGGACGATCTATGGCTGAGATGATGATGATGTAACCAATGACTAATAATGATTCATTGTAGTAAAATATAGAATGCTTCGAAAGTCAGAAATTCAGTATAGAAAACATTTTGAACTCGCGCCGATTTTACGCCGATACGCTGATCGGCGGCGGCGGCGGCGAAAAAATGGCGGCGGCGGCGGCGGGTCGGCGCGGCGCACACGTCTAATCCACAGACCCTTTTTTTACCGTTACTTATACCGTGTGCAGTAGAAATAGTGATTGAATTGCGGACGTGGGAGGCTTTACACATAAGCCTCAGACTAATT